>NC_080045.1:35327419-35627419 GCF_012489685.1 Lotus japonicus | reverse complement strand
TCTAATCAGACGGTCCGATTGCAAAGAAAATTTATATCTGCAAAGACCATCTACGTGTAACATCCTGACTTGACGACTGGCCTCCCGGTAACAACACGAGTCTTTTCAGCACGCTTTGTCCTCACTCGCGCGCTTCCTGGGAAAACTTCCCAGGAGGTCACCCATCATAATATTGCTCCAAGGCTAGCACACTTAACCATGGAGTTCTTATGAGTTGGGCTCCCGAAAAGAAGTTGCAACTTGTTGTTATGGGTAGTACAATCAAATCATATATGCCCTCCTCAACTGTATAGTCCATCCCTACACAGTCTCGGAATACCTCTTGTTCGGGTGTGGTGCGTCCGTCCACATAGAAGGCGATCAATCCTCGCCCTCGTCAGCTCAAGGCATCACAGGATTGATCGCCTTCTATGTGGAGGGACGCACCACACCTGAACAAGAGGTATTCCGAGACTGTGTAGGGATGGACTATACAGTTGAGGAGGGCATATATGATTTGATTGTACTACCCATAACAACAAGTTGCAACTTCTTTTCAGGAGCCCAACTCATAAGAACTCCATGGTTAAGTGTGCTAGCCTTGGAGCAGTATTATGATGGGTGACCTCCTGGGAAGTTTTCCCAGGAAGCGCGCGAGTGAGGACAAAGCGTGCTGAAAAGACTCGTGTTGTTACCGTGAGGCCAGTCGTCAAGTCAGGATGTTACACTACGCGAGGAAAAGAAGAAGCTCGAAAAAGCACATTCTATCGTCTGATTCAAAGATGACAAAGAAGATCAAGAACAAAAATGAAAATCGTCTCATCAGAACGAATTGCTACAACAAGAGATACGATTCTTCAACGGGAAGATTCTAAGCAAAGCTGAAAATAAGACAAGACAACATACATCAGAAAGCTGATTCAAAGAAAATTGTCAGCAGAAGATCATAAGACCTACCAGAAGAAGAACAGAATCATCTCTAGGAGAAAGAACGATGGTCTGCAGAAGAAAGAAAGGACAACTTACAAAGGAGAATCAATTGTCCAACTCGAGCTGGCCAACCAGAAGAAACTGTGTTCAGAGAAAGGAAACATCATGTCAATATGGAAAAGATCTCCAACAACACAGAAGAGAGAGAAAGGTCAAAGTGCAAAGTTTCAAGCAACCATCAAATATGCACAATGACCAAGGGAAACTATCATAATCTTTACACCTAAAGTTTTCCCTTATCTCTCTCTAGGAATGGGATGAAGTCCATCGTCTATGTCGATTGTTCCTCAGCCAAACATCATCAGATCATCTATCTCTCCTAAGGAAGAAGCTTCAAGTCATTTTGCCTACAATCATCGTCCGCATCAGAAAACTAAACATTCATTGAAAGGTGAAGAGACGACGTTAGTCACTGAACTCAAGCTACCTCATCAGTGGAATATGCATCATCGTCTGATTGAAGGAACTCCACAAGGAAGCTAGTCAAAGAAGTCTCGACATCTGCAACAGCAGGTGATCTGACACGGTGCAGTAACCAAGGCTGAAGACACGACGCTCCATCTATCAAAGAGCCTTTGGTCATCTCAACGGATAGTAGCTCCAACCTATGCTAAACAAATTTCAACTTCCAAAGAAATATTTCTTCATCAAGTTGTACCAACTCAACACGTTTACTGACTTCAGCACAGTTCGATGCAACAGTCATAATTTATGTGAAGACCATCCAATAGCTAAATATCTACTCAAAGAAGACCAGGAGCTATAAATATGAAGAGTGAAGACTTCACAAGTTGGCTTTTGCAAGTCCAAACACCATACTTTTAGAAATCTTAATTGGGATTTAATTAGAATATCCTAACCCAGTTCATCATTTCCAGACGCGCTATCAATAACATATTCTTATCGTCTGAAGAAAAGTCTAGAGGTCTGTGCTCAGAAGAAGACATCATCATCAACCTCAACCACAAGAAGAATCAAACTTAGGAGATTAATTTTTTTTTATCCTTGTTGTAAAAGAACATAAAGTAATTCTATATAACTTTATAGTTCGTAGTGCTTCATTTCACTACCATCCCTCTTATTCATAAAAGATTGTAAAGTAGTAGAAATGGTCTTAAAAAAGATCATTTAGGAGAATTCCTTTATACTTGGACTGGGCGAGACCCTAGGGTCCCTCGCCCAGGCGCGCCAGCCTGGGGCGACGTGCGAGCCAGGGAGTTGGGACCCATTAGGAAAGGTTAAGGGCGCCAAGCCCAAACCCCGAATGCATAAGTAGGAAACGGTTACCAATTGTAAGGGACTCTAACCTCATTTGAGAAATAACAACTTGAAATTCAGTTACCTTCTCTCTCTAAGTGGTTACGCTTTCACTCTCTCTAGATTCTCACTTCACGATCCTCTCACCATGGGTACTGTACCTCATTTCTATGTTCTTGGTTAGAACATTTGGCGCCGACTGTGGGGACCGGTAGACTTTGATTCCCGGACTACGTGGATTGTGATTTGGTTGAGAGAAGTTCGATTTTTCGTGCAATTCTCTTCAGTTTTCTGGAGTTTTGGTGTAATTCTTGGTTCGCTTGTGAAGTCTGATGGAGACACGTCGTCGGAGACGCGACGGAGAGCAGGAGCAGCAGTGCGGTTCTCCACCGCGTCGCGTAAGAGGCAAGCCACGACGGGAACAGGTCCGTCGCGATGAGTCCGAGCAATTGACTCCTCCTCCACCTCCACCGCCTCCACCTCCTCCTTCTCCAACACCTCCTTTGCCTTCTCCGCCGTCCTCACCGGAGGAACAGAGTTCACCAACACACTCGACGGGAGCCTCACAGGGAGAAACACCGCCGCTACAAGCTCCGATCACCGGTCGAGATTGGCAACGTCTGATCCGAAGTGTCAATGACATTCGGCAGCGGAACGATTACTTACAGGAGGAGTTGGAGTATTATCGTGTCGAGCAACAAGATGAAGGCGAACGGGAGGCCGAGGCCGTGGTGGAGTTTGAGCTATTCTCAGTAGCGGTGAGGGAGGTGGCTATTCCGGATAACATGAAGAACCTCGTTCTAGAAGCATATAGTGGCAAGGTCGATCCCAAGGAGCACGTGCTGTATTTCAAGACAAAGATTGTGATAAGTGCAGCTTCTGACGCGGTGAAATGTAGAATGTTCCCGTCAACTTTTAAAGGCACGGCGATGGCGTGGTTCACGACCTTGCCTAAAGGGGGTCGGCGAGGGACACAGATGCCACGGGATTGAGCTTTTGGGGGGCGAGCAAGATGGTTCGGGCGTGCAGGATCAGGGCGAGGACAAACCAGGAAGGCTAGAGCAGATGATCGATCGGAAGATAGAAAGGCTGAGGAATAGCCAATGTCAAAGAAGGCTAGGGGACAAGACCGAAAGGGACGCACAGTTCACGGATGCACATGCGAAAGAACGTTGGGAGAATGTAATAGCAGGTTTGGAGGAGTATAAGTTCAGCAGAGGCGTGCTCGCAATCGAACCCAGGCTCACGACCAATCAGGAAAGGCGCCTGGAAAAGCTGGTAGAGAACAATTTTGACCTCTTCAGTTGGAGTCAGAAGGACGGGACGTTCTAAAGATTGCCTAGATTCAGGAAGCCAACTTTTTTGATGGGCCGGAAAGAAAGAAAGGACAAGGGGGTAGCGGAGCAAATGACGGAGCAATAGGGTTTTCAGCGTGGACAAGAAGGGAAAAACGGGGGTATTGAAACCCGTGGGGGCGACAATTGTTAAACCAAGAGCAACTAAGCGCAGCAAGAGAAAAGGTAAGAGAGGCGAGGACCCACGCTACTTTGGGGCGAGCTGGCGGAGGGACCAGCCCTGCTATGACAACGACTGGGAGGCGAGCACGTCGGGGACGAAGGACGAGGTGCTTGGTGTGGTGCTCTAATTTGGGAAAAAAGCCAAGGACAGGAGCAAGAATGCAGCGAGAGGGCGGAAAAATTAGGATAAAAATAAAGATGCACTCTTTTTCTCCATCACGGGAGTTTTTTAATGAGGCATCCCTCAATAAATGTAAAATCTCATTTTACAATCAAATAGAAAGAGGATATTCCCAGCAATACTCCTAGCTCGACTGAATTATCATGATCGCCCGGTGGGAAAAATTTCCTGAAGGTGGCGATCCCAACACGACCTTGATGTCTGAGGATTGCACCGGAAAGTCTGGCGCGAACCGCTGCTGCACGATTAGCAACTCAACCAAAACGTCACGGTTGCCTAGTGGGAAAAATTCCCTGAAGGTGGCGATCCCAACACGACCTAGATGTCTGGGGATCACTCCGAAAAGTCCAGCGCGAACCGCTGATCACTCGTTGGCGATGTGTGCGGATAAGTTACTTATCCCAAAAGTCTCCCCGAAATATGGGCGAGCGAAACCTCCCCGAAATATGGGCGATAACCCAAAGCTAGGGTAAGTCTTGGGCAACCCATATGGCCATTGGGTCCCAAGCAGTTATAAGTCCTCGCCAGGACAAAACTGGCAAGGCCACACCTGATCTTACGGGAAATACGGTGTGAATAAAGCGTCGGTTCAAAACTGAGCGAAAGTCCTAGCTTTCTTTGGCACACACTCAAAATGGCTACACGACAACTAAACCCAAAGGCGTAAAATGAACGAATGGAGGAAATATAGCAGCGCGATGAATAAAATAAGACAAGCGAAACTATAGCGAAATTATGTTCATAAAACGCAAAACAACATTAGGTACAAAGGGGTAAGGAAAAATCAATACAGAATATTTAAGTTATATTAACATTCTCCATTTTCCCTTCGCTTTCAGCAGCCGCAAAGTATGCGACGTCGAAGCCTGGAGGATCGTCAGGGCCGACCAAACCCTCGGGGGTAATCTTCTTGAAGGCTCCCATTCCGCTGAGATGTATTCCCTCATAAAGGTACTGGACCTGGGCTTTGGCGAGGAAGAAACCGTAACCGCGCCCGTCTACAGCCTCAGCAGCAGCTTCGACCTCCAGCCTCGCTCGAAGGGTTTTGGCTTCAGAGACCACCCGAGTTTCCATTTCCGCAACAGCTTTGATTTTTGTCGCGAGTTGATTCTTCACTTCGGCGAGAGTCTCATTCGACAGCGCCAACTCGCTGCGCAGGGCCGTTATCTCCTCATCTTTTTCGATACTGGCGGCCCTACTCACGGCGATTGTCTCGTTCTTCGCCTCCAACTCCTTCTGCAAATCGTCCCGCTCGTCCTTAAAATCCTCCATTCTCTCTTCACAAGCGGATAAGTCGGCCTCACGACCATGCATCTCGATTCCCAAGTTGGCCAGCTTAGTTACTTGGGCCGCCACCTGAGTCAGCAACCTGTCACGTTCTCCGTACGCCTCAAGTGTGGTGAGACGATAATTTTCAGCCTTCTGGCGGAGCTCTTCAACTTCAGTCGCAGAGGCTGAATCCTGGGATAACTGGGCAAAGAGGCACCCCGCGCGCAGGAGGCTCGAGATGGCTTCTTCTGCCACGCCATCAAGGTCGTAATTCTCAGTTCCTCTCATGTTATCAAAGAACGGATCAGACAACATGAAGTCGACGGGAGTAGGTTGCTGGTTTGGAGGGGAGTTTTCTTCCTCGACAACGTTCGGATGAGTGATGGCAGGAGAATAAGGGCAAAGGGAAGGCGAGACAGCAGGAGCTTGATCCTTGTCATTATGAGTCGTTTCATGAGTTGGGGAAGCCCTGGGAGAGCTTACCTCAGCTTGTTGGGATGCGTGGTCAGAAGAGGATGTTGTTTGAGTAGGATCAGGAGCAGCGTCTTCGGAGACACCTTGGCCAATGGGAGTCTCCTTAAGAATTGGCGAGGTTTTCGCCTCACTGCCTTTGGGGTCCGGTGTTGGTCAATTCGCAAGTGTACGACAGGGATTGTGAGTGAGAATTGTTGATTTAAGTCAAAAGTTTGTAAGTTCTTAAAGCAGTAAAATTCAGAAATTGGTTTTGGTTGTTTGTGAGTAAAGTTTTGCAAAAGAGCAATGTTGAAAATGATGTAAATAACAATGATGGAAAATTGCCTTGGGTTTTTGATCAACTAATCCATTTTAGTCCACCTATCCTATGCATGTGATATCTTGATTTATATCTTGTTGTTATAGCCTATGTACTTACTAGTTGATTCCTCACAAAAGTAATTCCCTCAAATTGAAAGATAAGCCTAATTCCTTGTGTACTTAAACATTCATAAGAGGTAAAAAAAACATGGTTATTCAGGCCAACAAAACCCTACCCTCACTCTATTCCTAGAAGCAAGTATAGAAGGATCTATTCCAATTCATGTCCCTAAATCATAACAAATTTCCATTCAATTATAATCTAGTCTATAGCAAAGGTGCACCAAAGCTAAACATGCAATAAGGAATTGAAATACAAGATTGAATCAAGACTCATGCATAGAGATAGGATTTAACAAACTAAAATTTCATAGAATCTCTTAACCCAAAGCAAAAAGAGAACTAGCCACTCATGGCTAGTGAATTCATGAAGAAAATGTAAATAAAACCTGAGGAAAAGTACAAGTTGGAAGCCTCCCTTGGCCCCAAAGTTCTCCTCAGCTCTCAAACTTGACCAAAAATGAGTGAAATGTCAAAATGTGTCAAAGAAATTGGCCTAAGCCTTATTTATAGGCAAAATGAACGAAACTGGGCGATCAGGCGCCAATTCAGAGCGCCTGAGCGCCAATTGCATGTTAAAAAACATGCTCTCTGACCCTATTGGCGCCTAGGCGCCCATTCCCAACGCCTAGGCGCTCAAGCTCGCCTGAAAATGACTTTTTGGCTTCTGAAACTCCTCTCTTCAATCCTCTTTATGTTCTTCATCAATTCCATGCTTCTTGGCCTTCTTTCTCCTTCAGTTTTTGCACTCCAAACCTAGCCAACAAGACAAGGAAGATTCTAGAAGCTCCAAGAGCTCATTAGCACAAGAAGTCCTTCATAAAACACAACAAAACCATGCAAGTCCTAAACTTTACTTAAAATGCAAGAAAACTACCTATAAAACTACCAAATTACCAAAACGAAATAAAAACTAAAGAAAAGAATAAAAATGCATGAGAATGCATGAAACACTACATGAGACTCAACAAAAAGACTCAAAACAACCAAAGAAATGACCCTAAAAACACTACTAAAATAGGGTCATCACACCACTATACTCAACGGCAGCACGTCCTCGACCGTAAATAACACTCGCTTGCCCTCAAGCGCAAGAAATGCTCCCACACAAGTGCTCAAAACAAGGAATACTTCACAAAAACAAGGGGACAAAGTAACCACAGCTAGTTCCAAGAGAAAGACCCAACAACCTACTTCATGCATCCTTTGAAAAGAGAAGAGTGTAGAGTCCATTCATGAGAAGCATTTAGATCTACAAATCCTAGGATGAGATGTTAATTTAGTGCACTGAGCACACAAGCAAGTTCATAGGTCCTGAATGTCATTCACTCAATAGCAACAAAGATCAAACATGCAAATATTCAAAGAGACTTCCATAAGGGTTGAAACATTGGCTAGGTAAAACATGATGGTGGTTGGTCCCTAAGGGAAATCTAGGCTTTCAAGCACATTGAGTGTGGTCCTCTTCTAATAACCCCGGAGCTCTTCACAACAGACACTTTAGCACAAGCCTCTTGCACCCCCTTTTCAAACTCTTCTTTTTTCTTCTTTTTTTTTTCAACTCCAACTATTGGTTAGGAGATCTTTTTTTTCTTTCTCTTTTTTCAATGTTTTTTTTTTCTTTGGGGCAAGAGACTATTTCTTATTTTTCCAGCTCCATATAACACAACAAGGACCATCACTCCCCACTATTCCAACCAAACATCCGCCCCAAAAACTTGGCTACAACAAATTCTCCAATTAAGCTCAAATGGGACAACTAAGGGCAATGTTCACACAACAAATTCAGAATCTCAAGAAATCCTACAAGTCTCAAGAATAAAACAGAAATCACTAAGCATGCTATGAGTGAAATTAACGCAGAACCAAGAATTGCAAGTGAGTCAGGATCCTCCAGAGAATTTTTATGGTAAAGGGTCAAAGATAGACCCTTAATGGACTCACCTCGACTCCTTTCTCAAGAGACACTCGGAAGACCGAAGTCTCCTCCTCTCTTCCCCAACATGCAATCACTCATCCCCAAAACCAACAACAAGTATTCACAAAAGCATTTTCAAAAACAGCACAAGTAGGGAAGCAAAACTATAGCTAAAGGCATATGAGTATAGGGAAGTAAAAAGACCCAAAAATAAAAACAAAACCAGCTAAAACAATGCATGATCAAAAGAAAACAAAATCTACAAATGGAAAATATGCCAAAAAATGCATGACCTAAACTAAGAGTAGAGATACCTCAACATAGTCACTCCATGGGGTCATGATCACCCCTTTCATCGCCATAATCCGGATGAACACCGGCATCATGCATCAAGCTCAAGTCTATCATCCCTTGCTCGAAGGTATTAAAATCCAAGGGCCCATTGTACCTGGGGTCTGATGTGCTACCTCCCCTCCAATGGAGGTCAAGATCCTTGTGTAGGCGATCTTGCCTCAAAAACATCCGCCCGAAAGCGGCCTCCATCCAAGCAAGAGAAGGGTCAGCACGTGGTGGAGTAACTACCTCATTCACCACCTCAACATCTTCTGCTTCCTCCTCTTCTTCTTCCTCTTCTTCCTCTTCTTCTTCTTCCTCCGCTGGCTCCTTAGGATCCTCTTCCTCCTCATCCTCTTGAGGCATCCTTGCTGTCCACTCCTTATAAAGTTGAGTGATCCTCTCCTTACTGAGCAGAGGTGCCACATGCAACCTCTTCTCAATAACATGGATTGGCCTCCTTGCTCTGTCCCTCACCGCATGAATCAAAGAGCAAATCAAGTGAGGAAAGATGGGCCGATGCTTGTCTTTACTCCTGTTGTAGAGGGAATAAATCCGACCAACAATGATGGTGGCCACGTCCATAGGATGGCCTCTCACGATGCAATAGATAGCAACCAATGTAACCTCTCTAACTTTAGATTTGTTAGAGCTAGGAATGAGGGAATCCTGCAAAAATTCAGCCCAAACTCTAGCCAGCGGTGTCATATCCTTCCTTCTCACAAAAATGATTTCATCTTCAACTGCTTCCCAGTTCCGCCCAGGCCTAACAATCACTGCCTTCATGTCTTCCAAAATCTCCGGTGACCTCTCCTTTAAGAGCTCATGATAAGTGGCCTTCTCGGGGAAAAGCTCCTTCTCTTGGTCCTCCGTGAGGAGACCAAGATGCCTGCGAATGACTGCTGGATTGTAGTCAATCACATCTCCCCTGAACCAAGATGAATTCACCGGTGGCCTGGACCTGTCCTCTTGATTGTCACAGTAGGTGTTCGCATAGAACTCCCTAACCATGACTTCACAAGCAAACCGAATGGGGTTGACCCAATTCTTCCACCTCCTAATCTCCATGGCTTCTTGCATGCCCAAGAGGTCTCTCCTTCCCTCCCGATACAAAACTCCCCGCTCCTTCACACACTCCTTGTGTGCTAGGTAAGCTCGGTAAAACTCCTCCTTAATCGCTGATAGGAAGCGGGAGCGATCAAAACTCCGGGAGGTGGAGGAAGAAGCTGCAGCTCTTGTGCTGGTTCTTGCTCTTTTCACAGGCATCTGCAAAGTTGTTAGCCCATACACAAGCCACAAACGTTAGAAATGTTAGTTCAAAAAGAAAAAGAAAAGAAACTTTGTACAAGAACAAAAATAGGACAACCTAAGAGCACCCAACAAGTTTCTTAGTGATTTTGGCAAAGAGAGAAAAACTACCACAAGCACTTGCCAAAAACGACTAAGAGAACCCATTGAGGCATTCTATCAAACACCTTATAAGCAAAAGCTAAACTAAACTAACCCACAAAATCCTAACTACCCATTCCTCACAAATTTACAACCCCTTTCTAATTAAGCACAAAACCAACCCATAATGAACATACAGAACCCAAACCCAACTTGCACTAGCACAAATTCACTCACCCTTACCCAAAAGAAGCATGCATTGCAAAACTCATGACTATGATGAAGGGAAGTGGAAAATGGAACTTACCTTGACTTGAGAGTGAGTGGGTGCAAGTGGAATAGACTTGATGCAATGCAGAACTTTGAAGCAAAAGGAAGAGCTAATGTGTGTGCAAGTGAGAAATGAGAAGTGGAAATGGGGTATGGAGAGAGTGGGGTGCGTTTTTTATGGGAAAATGGGAGTTAAGAGTGGGAAAAATGAAAGGTTGGGGTTTTAAAACCCAAAATATGGCAGAAACAACGTACAGGAGCGCTCGAGCACTCGAGGGGAACGCTCAGGCGCTCGTGCCAGATACAGAGGCACAGCCTCTGCCACTAATTGGCGCCTAGGCGCCCATGTATTGGCGCCTAGGCGCTCAACCCAGTTTTTTCACAAAAATTTTCCTTTTTTTTTTTTTTTTTTTTGAAATTAAACACCTAAAATACTACAAAATTAAAAGATAATAAAAAAACAAAATGAAAAGAATGGGTTGTCTCCCATTTAGCCCTAGGTTATAGTCCTAGGTGGACTCTCCTTCCGATGGTGTTAGGAAGGAAATTCCTTTCCATTGATTAACTTACCACAAGTGCAAGGAAGAAACCTTGCACAAAACCTCTGGAGTAAATCCTCCCATGAGGCAATGTCCTCTTGCTCATCAAACCAAGCTCTAGCCTCCCTTGTCAAAGAATGAGGGAAGAGTTTAATCTTCACTTCATCACTTGAAACACCCTCAATCTTAGCAAGGGTGCTAGCTTGGGTAAACTTCACCATATGAGCATGTAGGTTCTCGTACTTGGACCCCCCATACTTGTTACCATTAACAAGCTTGATGAGAGCCTGATGGAACTCATCAATTTGGGCATTAACCTTGGGGATCTCTTCTGAAACCTTTGACCTGCTTCTAATCACATCACAGACAAAGTCATTGTCATGGTTAGTCTCAATCATAGGATTAAAAACAGAAAACCGTACCTTTTCCTTACCAACACGGAGAATGAGGTGACCCTTGTCAACATCAATCTTAGCTCTACCAGTAGCTAAGAAAGGTCGACCAAGAATGAGAGGAATCTTCTCATCCTCCTCCATATCAAGCACAACAAAGTCCACGGGGGACACATACTTGTCCACCCGCACCATTACATCCTCCACAATTCCATATGGAGTCTTGAGGGATCGATCCGCCATTTGCAAGGAAAGCATGGTTGGAGTAACCTCTCCTAGGTTAAGCCTCTCAAACATGGTGAGCGGCATCAAATTGATGCTCGCTCCAAGATCACACAAGGCTTCCACATCCGCCATGCCTTCAATTTCTACCGGAATAGTGAAACTTCCGGGGTCCCTTCTTTTCTTAGGCATCTTCCGCTGCAAAATGGCACTACACTCCTCCGTCATCAACACCGTCTCATCTACTCCCTTCAATCTTCTTCTCTTATGCAGAATATCCTTCATAAACTTAGCATATATAGGCATTTGTTCCAAAGCATCGGCAAAAGGAATACTAATGTGGAGCTTTTTGAAAACATCAACAAACTTTGAAAACTTTTTATCTAAGCTCTTCTTCGCCAATGCTTTAGGGAACGGAACCTTGCTAGTTTCAGGAGTAAGATCAACTTCCTCTCTCACCTTAATAGGTACAACTACTTCTCCTCCCACTATCTCCTCTCTCTTTTCTCCCTCTGTTTTTTTCTTCAATTCACTCATCACTCTCCCACTTCTAGTGGCTACCACAGAGGCATTTTCTTGCTTAGGATTGGGGATAGTGTCGGAAGGAAATTTACCTTGAGGTCTCTCGGCTATTTGCTTGGCCAGCTGGCCAAATTGATTCTCAAGATTCTTGATAGCCGCCTCTTGATTCTTGTAATTGTTCTCCGTCCGGTTGATGAAAGTTTCCACCAACTCTTCTAAGCTCTTCTTGGAACCACTACTTTCACCTTCTCCTCGCACTTGAGGTTGTCTTGAGCTTTGGCCTTGAAATCCTTGGCTAGGAAATTGTCTTTGAAAGCCATTTCCTTGCCCATTATTGCCTTGCCTCCAAGAAAAATTAGGGTGATTCCTCCATCCTGGATTGTAAGTATTTGAAAATGGGTCATTCCGAGCTTGACCCATGGCCTTCACTTCCTCCTCCGGTCTAGTCTCTGTGCATTCTTCGCTGTCATGTGGCCCTCCACAAGTCACACACTCCACCTTGGCAACTCGACTACCAATCTTGGTAGTCTTCATTTGATTTTGAATCTCATTCATTTGCTTGGAGAGTTGCTTGTTGGAGGCCATAAGTTGATCATAAGCTTCAACCTCAAGGACTCCTCTTCGGGCTTGGCGATCATTACTAGAGTTCATGGCTCTTATAGCCATCTTTTCAATCAAATCATACCCCACTTGTGGAAGTAAGGCATCGAACTCTCCACTTGAAGCCGCATCCAAACCAAACCTCGAATAATATTGGAGACCATCATAGAATTTTGCTACTTGCTCAGCTTGAGTAAGGTTATGTTGAGGACACCTCCTCAAGAGCTTCTTGAACCTCTCCCAAGCTTCATAGAGATTCTCATCGGTGGATTGAGTAAAAGTCATGATGTCATTCTTGAGCTTCCTCAAGAGGGCTCTAGGAACAAACCTTGTGGTGAACTTCTCAGCCAAGTCTTCCCAAGATGTAATGCTACCTTGGGGCTGTGAATTCAACCACTCTTCAGCAGTATCCCTCAATGAAAAAGGGAATAAACTCAAGCGGATGGTGCCCGCTGAAACATTCTGAACTCTGTAGGTGTTGCAATTGCGGATAAACCGCTCCATGTGTGCATGAGGATCTTCAAGAGCACCTCCACCATACTGATTTTGGCTCACCAAGTTAATGAATGCCGGCCTCAGCTCAAAATTTCCCGTGCCATCGGGGGAAACTATGCTGCCCGGATAATCGTAGCTCATGGCAGCCGAGGTGAGGTCTCTGAGAGAACGATTGGCATTCTCCAATTCTTGCTCTTGAAGTCTTTGAGCAAGAGCCTCATTCACTCTTTCTTCAATGTGGGCTTGCATCTCCTCTTCCGTCATTTGAGCAGCCATGGCTTCGAGCCTTTGTTGGGCTCGACGACGGCGAAGAGTACGTTCAGGCTCCGGATCAAACAGCAATGGATCCGCGCCAAGCCTACTGTGCATAAACTAAAATCACAAAAACAGAGAAAAGGTTAGTAACATCTATTCAATGCAATGCTTAGTAAAACAAACAAACAAACTCTTTAACTTAAACCGAAAACCACAAACAATCCCCGGCAACGGCGCCAAAAACTTGTTGGTCAATTCGCAAGTGTACGAATACCTCCGGGTTTTAAAATATCGAACCACAGGGATTGTGAGTGAGAATTGTTGATTTAAGTCCAAAGTTTGTAAGTTCTTAAAGCAGTAAAATTCAGAAATTGGTTTTGGTTGTTTGTGAGTAAAGTTTTGCAAAAGAGCAATGTTGAAAATGATGTAAATAACAATGATGGAAAATTGCCTTGGGTTTTTGATCAACTAATCCATTTTATTCCACCTATCCTATGCATGTGATATCTTGATTTATATCTTGTTGTTATAGCCTATGTACTTACTAGTTGATTCCTCACAAAAGTAATTCCCTCAAATTGAAAGATAAGCCCAATTCCTTGTGTACTTAAACATTCATAAGAGGTAAAAAAAACATGGTTATTCAGGCCAACAAAACCCTACCCTCACTCTATTCCTAGAAGCAAGTATAGAAGGATCTATTCCAATTCATGTCCCTAAATCATAACAAATTTCCATTCAATTATAATCTAGTCTATAGCAAAGGTGCACCAAAGCTAAACATGCAATAAGGAATTGAAATACAAGATTGAATCAAGACTCATGCATAGAGATAGGATTTAACAAACTAAAATTTCATAGAATCTCTTAACCCAAAGCAAAAAGAGAACTAGCCACTCATGGCTAGTGAATTCATGAAGAAAATGTAAATAAAACCTGAGGAAAAGTACAAGTTGGAAGCCTCCCTTGGCCCCAAAGTTCTCCTCAGCTCTCAAACTTGACCAAAAATGAGTGAAATGTCAAAATGTGTCAAAGAAATTGGCCTAAGCCTTATTTATAGGCAAAATGAACGAAACTGGGCGCTCAGGCGCCAATTCAGAGCGCCTGAGCGCCAATTGCATGTTAAAAAACATGCTCTCTGACCCTATTGGCGCCTAGGCGCCCATTCCCAGCGCCTAGGCGCTCAAGCTCGCCTGAAAATGACTTTTTGGCTTCTGAAACTCCTCTCTTCAATCCTCTTTATGTTCTTCATCAATTCCATGCTTCTTGGCCTTCTTTCTCCTTCAGTTTCTGCACTCCAAACCTAGCAAACAAGACAAGGAAGATTCTAGAAGCTCCAAGAGCTCATTAGCACAAGAAGTCCTTCATAAAACACAACAAAACCATGCAAGTCCTAAACTTTACTTAAAATGCAAGAAAACTACCTATAAAACTACCAAATTACCAAAACGAAATAAAAACTAAAGAAAAGAATAAAAATGCATGAGAATGCATGAAACACTACATGAGACTCAACAAAAAGACTCAAAACAACCAAAGAAATGACCCTAAAAACACTACTAAAATAGGGTCATCATCCGGTACGTCCTCGCCCGCCACATCCTGGCAAGGAATAGGCGATTTGACGGTTTTGACCCCCTTGGTCCTCTTTTTTCTCTTCTTCAGCAGAGGGGGGGCAGCCAAAGTTTCTTCGTCTATGCCAAGGTCAGCTTCTTTGGATTTGTGGGAATCTTCCGCCAAAGAGGGAAGAGTGGTGTTGATGGAAAAATGCGGCGCTGGCTCGTCAGTCTCCGGTGGAATGACAGCATTCGGCGTGGGTTCGCTAGACCCAGGAGCTGCAGCGTGTGGCATCGCCCCGCCGGCCTCAGGAGAGGGCGGGGCAGGCTCAACTGATGCGGATCCGCGTACCCGTTTCCTTGGGGAGGGGGCGGTGGTACCGGCGTCGGCATCTGCAGCAATGCGTTTCCTCTTACCTCCGTTGGTGTTGAAGACGGGAGGAAATTTGAAGGTTTCGGCGGCCAGGGCGCGCTCCAGTTCGGTTTTAGTAAAGTTCATTCCTCCCAGGAATGAACCAAGGGTGTTCTTGCGAGCGGCCTCGAGCAATTGAGAGCACTCAAGGACCGGAAGTCCAGCGAGGATGATTTTATCTCCATCACTCAGCGACGCATCTGACGACGGCGGAACATCACGAGGGCTCTTGGTCCAGTAGAAGGGGAACAGGGCAGTCCCGTCCCGAAGGGTGAAAGCCTCAAGATAAGTGGGATGCACGGTTATACGGAAATACAGGCGTCCGGGTCCCATCTTAACGTTGCTCTTGGAGGGGTGGAGACGCTGGCGGCCTGTACGTGATTTCAGGGAAACCCACCCTGGGGTTTTGGTTTTTAGGGATTTCGGCTCCACGGCGTAAAAGCAAAAGAAGTGGGCGGTTTTTGGTTCAAGGCCAACGACATTGCAGAGAATCTCAAAACAACGAACGAAGGCCCAGGCGTTATGATGTAGTTGGCAGGGGGCCACGTTGATTTCCCTCATGACTTGGCGAAGGATAGGGGATAAGGGCAATTTGATTCCCAGATCAAGGAACATATATTCGTAGACATAAAAGAAGTGGGGTCTCTCCACGCTATGATCGACCGCACGGTGCTGCCAGGGCCGGCGAATCGATAGGCATCTTCCGGTGACAAGAACCTTTTCGAGAGATTTCTCATAGCAAAGCCCACCAGCCTGGCGGGCCATCTCAGTAACAGACTCATCAGAAGACAATTCAGAAGTTTGGCAAATGGCCTTTTGGATGGGGGTTTTATCCGCGGACTCTGGGAGGGTGGAAAACACCCGGCGCCAGAAAGCGGTGACCTCCCCCTCGCCCAGGGGAAGTCCTCCGCGGGGAGGAAGTTCAATTGGAGGTGGAGGCGTCGGGGCCGAGCTTCGGGATCGAGAAGATTTTTTAGTACGGCGTGGGGAAGTCATTATTGCTGAAGGAGAAGAGTGGAGTGAAGATAAGGTAAGATGCTAGGGTAAAAGTTTTTGGCAGGATGTAAGGATCTCAATAAATGGTGAATGATGGAGCAAGGGGGATTTAAAAGCTAAAGTGGGCAGCAGTTGGGAAATCGTGTCCCATCGTGGTAAGGTGGAATGATTACACTAGGAGAACGTGACGCGGTTTTTGGGGGAATGGGAACGACATAATAAGTGAAAAATTGCAACCGCTGAAGTTCATTGGTTTAAATTCAAACTGGCAGGCTTTATTGTGATTTGAAGGGACATATCGAAGATAGTGGTTAAGATTTTGTAAGATCCGTTGGACCTTGTGTTATCCTAATGCGTTACATATGACTTACACGCGTCAATGTATCGTGGTCCACGACGATCATTGCTGGAACGGGGCGAGGTATCCAAGCGCTGTCGCCACAAGCCAACTTGTGGACTCATGGGATCAAAGGAATTCGCCGGGAAAGTCAAAGAATTAGTCTCAGGCTCTAGTTATCAAGCCATGTTGGCAATTATTTAAAGTCGTTAGATTTTGGCTTTAGGTAACCTACTCGTAACTGTCGCCTTGTATTTACTTTTTCTTTAAAAGACACACTCAGCTCTCATGCTTCTAGCTCGGTGTCTTGTGGACTTGTGGACTGGGCGAGACCCTAGGGTCCCTCGCCCAGGCGCGCCTGCCTGGGGCGACGCGCGAGCCAGGGAGTTGGGCCTTCTCCCTGAAGGCCCAACTATCCCATTAGGAAAGGTTAAGGGCGCCAAGCCCAAACCCCGAATGTATAAGTAGGGAACGGTTACCAATTGTAAGGGACTCTTAGCTCATTTGAGAAAATAACAACTTGAAATTCAGTTACCTTCTCTCTCTAAGTGGTTACGCTTTCACTCTCTCTAGATTCTCACTTCACTATCCTCTCACCATGGGTGCTGTACCTCATCTCTATGTTCTTGGTTAGAACAATACTTGTAGGGAGGAGTCTCGTCTAATACTTGTTGAGGAGGTGTCCTTAGAATACTTGGTCCTGGAAAGGCGTTAAGAATACTCAATGCGTGGAGAGGCAATGGCCAAAGAATACTCAACTGTCTGGAGAGGCAGGGACAAAGAATACTTCTTCTGCCTGGAGAGGCATGGACAAAGAATACTCAATGCCTGGAGAGGCAGTTCTAAAAGATTACTCGTTCTTCCTGGAGAGGCAGGGACAAAAAATACTCAATGCTTGGAGAGGCAGTTCTTAAACAGTACTTAGCCTAGAAAGATTTTAAGAGTACTCAATGCCTAGAGAGGCGGTTCTGAAATAATACTTGTCTGGAGAGGCTATAATACTCAGTGTCTGGAGAGGCAGTTTCTAAAGAATGCTCTAGCCTGAGGAGGTAAGCTGGAGAATACTTGTAAGGAAGAGTCCTTGGAACTCACCCTTAGTGAAATCTCGGTTAACCAGTATAAAAGTTTGTGTGTCATTGTCTCTTTCATTTACTCTTGCTTATCTGTTGTGCCAAACGATTCAGCTCATCGTCTATCATCAACTATCGTTTGAATCTTAAAGCTTTTGAAGGGAACAATTCAAACTCCTCCTTTCTTGTGCATATTTGGATTAATATTATTTTCACGTCCATAGAAGTCGAGATTGCAAGCTTCCACCGTAGTAGATTTTAAGGGTGGCTCAACCAATCCATGTTTCAACGGCTATGGTGAACTTCTTTCGTTACCCAAATACCTCGATTGTGTTACGAGTTCTTATCCATCCTTGCAACGATCCATTGGTCTCTTTTGATTTTACGTTCTCTTTCTCCATCTTTTAATTCATCTCTTAAATGTTATTGTTTTAAAACTGATGTCGTTAATATTTCTAGGCTAACAAATTTTACTGGAGAAGGTTGGAGGGGGCTGAGAAAATTGGTCTGATCGGGCTGTGGAGAATCTACAGCCTGTTGGAATGGGGTTGAAGCTCTAATCCCGGAACAAGTTGGGCTTTGTTGGTGCGTTCTTTCTTCTTCCTCACTGACTCTGTTGGGAATAAAAGAAACATGTTTATTGGCTTGGAGCAGCATCCGAGTCGCCATCACCACTAAATTTTCCGTACCTGTAGTCATGATTGTTGTTCAAATTGGTATTGAATTTCACGCCATGCACATGGACCATTTTTACACGCTTTCTTGATGTTGCTTTTGGTGGCGGTGATTTCTATGTATGAGTATTGAGTTTTCAGGGTTATATTTTTCACTTTAGATATTTTTGGTGATCTTGGATTCAGTATATTTTTATCTCTTTGCTAATGTCATGTTGTTGATATTGCGTGTTTATCTGCTAGGAAGGGTCTCTGTTCTTTGTGGTTTTTATTGTGGCTTAATAGGATCCTATTTTTGTTGATCCTGTCGCTGCATTTGGTACCCAAATGAAGGATTTTCTTAGTGGTTGAATGTTTCTTGATTTAGGCTTTCCGGTTTTGTCCATGCGGAGGCAGGCTTTTGGATTTGTCTCTTTCAAATAGTTTGTTTACTTTAGTTTCTTTTGTTTTTTTAGGTAGACTCTCGGTTGGATTTTCCTCGTTTGTGAGGTTTTTTTATCTTTCGTCGAGCGGACTTCTATTCTGATACTTTCATCTTATAATAAATATCTTTTACTTTATAAAAAAGTCCTACCTGAAGTAAACCTCGCGGATAAGAGGACGCAATCCAAGATGAGGGAGGAAAAGTGAGATGGGTTATACAGTTTTGCCACCCAAGCCTGATGCAACATCAAGAAGTCACTCATAGTATCTATTTTGGTACTAATATATGGTTTAAAAGGTTATTATTATAAAATATTTTTAATCAACTAGTGCATCGCACGTGCAATGCACAAGCATTTTTACATGTGGACCTTTTCTTTTTGGTAACATGACGGGGCAAGCCCGGAACAAAAACACACTAACTGCTACTGTCTAGCCTAAGGAGACGATGGCAATCCCCAAACGGGGAAGGAAAAACATGAGTCCCAAAATCAAGCCCAAGAGTCGCGTTAGCTACTCAATCAGCCATGGAATTTGCTCCCATTGATTTTCCTCCCTCTTTCTCCCTTTGTATATGGTGTGATATGATCTTCAATGGTAATTTATAATACTTTATGTTTACACAGGATCTATCATGCTTCCAGACCACTCTCAACTTGCTAATATAATAGTCATTTGTTGTTTTACTACTATTGTAGGGGGTTGATTGTAAAGGCTTGAATTGTTGTATTATATGCTTTAGGTGGTGTAGAACTTGGTGGTTATGTTGTTTTTCAAGGGGGTCAAAAAATCTATTGAGTTGTGGGAATATATGCTATGGGTTTTAGAGACGTGTAGCAAAAAATAGACTTTTTTGTCATTCAATTTTAGACTAGTGTTTATGATGTAGCTGGCTTTAATCCTCTGACTTGTGAAAGTTGTGTTTTTAATGGTAGATATCTAGAGAACTCTGTTGGTGTGAAAGTTGTGTTTTTAATGGTAGATATCTAGAGAACTCTGTTGTTGAAGTTGTATTTCAATCTGTTGTTTTCTTATCACCTATTTCATGAGAAGATTTTTCTCATGTCTTTTATTGCATTTAAAAATATTTAACTTCCAGGGAAAAAATTTATAATATGATTGCAGTATATATTCTATAGGCGATTTCTACTGTACAGGAATTTTTTTATGGGTAGCATACCGGAATGATGTGGTCCAATGAGGATTTTACATTTGTGTTGATTATTTTATTATCATAATTATTTATGTTATTTCTAATTATTGCCCAGAACTACTATTAATTACAACTACACCCCAAAGACGTTCTTTTAGAAGAATCACAGGTCCAACTTTCCAACGTCTCTCATGCCTCGCCTGAACCTTCACATCATTAGCATCTATTAGTTAAAGTTCAGAGTTTTATAGATCTCTTCAGGAACATGGTCCTGCTCACCCAATCCTCTTTTATACATCACTCAACGTCTACAAAAAAAAACAAATTCGACCACGAGACCAGAAACTAGAAAAGTTTCGTGATATAGCTTAGACATTACTTGGAGCAATTACCAGACATACTTTCAGAGCTAGTAAACCAAAGAATAAAAAGGAACCATCAAGTAATGCTAAGTTATAATACTATTGTTTTGACTGCAAGATCCAACGGCTTGCACAAGTAAAAAGACAAAGCACAAGAACCAATTTCTGAAAGGATTGTTCATAACAACTTCAATTTGCCCCGGTATTCCACACAATGCTGAATTTTCCCATCTAAACACCTGAGTTCGTTGTCGTCCTTCTGAGTATTTTAATTTCCTCAAATGTCAAAAATCAAAATCCTAAAAAAATTAGGGTTTCAATTGGCCCCTTAAAACCTAAGACGTAGGAAAACAAGGGTTCCTCAAATTCCAATTTGCCCCTATAAACCATCGTTGTGTTCGAAGAGAGAATTTCACCCAAACATAACAGGGTTTAATTGGAATTATTCAAAACTGAGAGTGCAAATCATAATTAATACAATAATAATTAACTAATTAATGACATGTACATATGTATTAATTTTACTGGGCCAACTCACTAAGGTAGCCTACACTCAACTTACCAGAGTAAGCACCTATTCTATAATTGAATTCAAATTAAAATATGAGTTTTAAGATGGATTAATGAACTTGTAAATACTTATAAGTTATATGATGATCATGATTTAATTCTTAACAAAACATTGGATTGTAATTGAAATATGACTTATCATAAGATGACAATATTTTGAAAATATTAATAATTAAGGGCGTAGCACCCAAGCAAAATACAAGATCATACTTGATCTTAATGTCATTTGCATATATATTTTTATAATTGAGTTCTAATTAAGATATGATATCAAGCTGGATTAAAGAATTTGTCTAATTTTTTAATTATGATTTATTGTTACTAAAACATTGATTATTTATTAAAATAGCGGTTATCCTAAAATGAAATGATTTTGAAATATTAATAATTCGGGGAGTGTCACTTAAGAAAAATATGTCACTTTGTGAAAATTTTATGAAGTAAATTATTGTGGCCTATTTTAGTATTTCATAGTATCCCCTCACCCAATAGGTGAGACTAGTCTCTCAGGGTAATGTCAGGCATCAAGAACTCCTCCTAAAATTGTGTTTCGAAAATATGGATCAATTAATCAAATTAGGATTTCATGATTGAGGGGTCAACAATACATATTATGCGTAAATTAATATATTATAATAAGATATTAAACAGAATTTAAAACAATCATAGTACTCTCAAGCATACATTAGTAACTTCTTGATTTAAAACTCAAAATTTCATCAATCAGCTTTCATTCACCTTACTCTTCATTTTTAGATGACTCTTATATTCATTTAACTCTTCATCTTATTTGGGATATATATACCTTCACTGATTTAATTTCTAAACATATTTTCCTTATAACATTGAAATCTCTAGATCTTTTGAAGCCCTTTGAGTCATTAATTGTTCTGTCATGTCACTGCGGTAATAATCTAACTTGTCATCTTGATCCGCAACATCATCCTTCAATACATTGATAGTGATCTTTCTCAAGATTCTTCCCATCGTAATGAAGTAGGTAAGCATACGAATCTCATTTATTGATCCTTCAAAGTTCTTAATATCCACATATCTAAGAGTATATAACATGCATGTAGAAGCCCTTTCATGATCAGTCCAAAACCTTTCGGGGTTAAAGTTTTCTGGTAGCTCATAATCCTACAACACCAATAAATAAAAAACTTAGCCACAAAAACTCGCGTGCAAGATTGAACTAGTTAAATAGAAAAAAGGACAATCACTTCACCATTAATTTTTTAATAAACAATATTCAAATATTATGTTTGTTCCGCTCAAATATTTTATATAATCTTCTATAATTAGACATTATTTACTTTCATTGAGTGCTCTTTGTCCTTGGTTGGAAGGTGTAACCGTGTGAAGGGTGGACAAGCACTTGTGCTGTCTCTTGTCTTCGTAGGATCCCCTTTCTTTTATTTGTTCCTCTGTTGTATTCTCCCCTGTTCCTTTTGTTTTATTATCTCTCTCCTTTCCCTTGTATTCTCTCTTTTTGTTTGTGTAAGGGTTGGCACCCCTTTGTGCCTTTTGTTTTATATAATTTATTGCTTACCCAAAAAAAACTTTACTCTATACATTAAATTTGAGCAACAATGCATGCGTACTCATATGAAAGAAAACTATTATGAAATACTCACCAATAATATTTTTGGGAGACCCAATTAAATAGTGAGACACTCTAATTCATGGCATCTTTTAAGCAAAAATGTAATTCCCAGAAGCTCATTTTGATCTAAAGATATCTTCATTGTCAAACTTCTCACATTCATGCTACGTTGCATTCGAAGTAGACAACCTCCGCTGGGAATAACCTTCACATATCCAATTAAAAATATGTTAACAATATATATATTATAAGACAAACATAAAGTTAGGTTTATATATAAATTGTTAAAACATACCTGAAGCAAGTAATTAGACACGGTTAAAACACTAGCACTGGAGATTTTTTCAACCAGTTTGTAGAGAAATAGTGCATGTCCTTCAAACTCAATGCAGAAATCAAGAATAAACTCCTCCATCACAAGGGAACGTGCATCTATGACCAAAAAGTTATTATTCAACCCTGAATAATAGAAATATCTTAAGTTTGGAGCATTGGCCGTAAAATAAATGCTATCAGATCTAAACATGCATCTGTCCACGACCAACTTTCTCAACCTTAGGTTTTCTTCCCCTAAATTGAATTCATCTGAATTCCAACACCTCTTGAGACTTAAACTCTCAAGTGCCTTGCAATTTAACAACAAGGTCTTAGTAGTATTGAGTTTCACTTCCATCCAGCCTAAGGAAATTTCTTTGAGTGCATGAAAGTTATGAAATTCAGCCTCAACAAAGCCGCATGAGAACAACTTCAAAGATTTGACGAAAGTGTGGCCATAAACATGTGTTGGCAATTCATGCAAGGCCTCTTGATTTATATAATTTGTAGTAAAGTAACAATTCAGTGTAGGATCACAAAAGTTCAGCTCCAACTCCTTCACCCCATGATTTGTGGCGAAGGAAATGCATTTTCCCACAACCCTCTTAGCTTTTTCAGGCATTGAAAATCTCAAAGAGAACTTATCCACGATAGTTTCTGAGTGATTAGCAATCCAAAGAGCCACAAAATTTAGAAACGCCTTTCTTTGGGCTTGTTTGTTTCGATAAGTTTGACTATCTTTCACAAAAGACACTTCATCAAATTCTATGTTGGATGTAGACTTAAAGATATCTATCCAACTTTTGGAGAGAATTGAGGTTCTTATTGCTTCCTTGAGCAAAGAGTGAGGTAACGAGCTAAGCCTATCTGTGTTGGGTGCCATAGCTATGGTAATAGTATTCTAACAAGGCTTTTTTACGGTGTTATTCGATGTCTCTTTCATAGAAGAATATATATAAATAGAGGGGTAAAATTCTACAACCTTATATAAAGGTTACTATATGATTTGAATTGTTTTTTGTTTTTGTCTTGAGTAGAGTAGTATTATTTTAGCTATAAATTAACAATAGGAAATATATATTAAATCATTACTATAATTTTTTTTTATTACATTTGCATTTCAAATAATTTAGAGCAATTGATTTTATACCTAAAATATAAACTTACTCATTATAAATAATTAATTACATATTTAATAAATTGTAATAAGTCAAATTTATTATTAATTACTATTTAACCTCAATTATATGAGGAGAGACGTAACAATAATGTTGACTTATAAACAAAATCAACAACAAAAACTATTAAATGGTAAATTAATAATATGTGTTAAAATTATTAAATGAGCCACATACTAAAATTTTCCATCAAATATTTTAATAATCTTTTACAATTTTAATAGTTATAATTTTTTTAACCATTAATTAAGGTATTACTATTTTAATAATTATCACCAAATACTAAGTTGTAAATCTATGAATCTCGGGGAGACCAAAGATTGACTATCAAATGATAAGTCAAGTTTACTATCAATTATTTATTGAGTTTAATTTTGATGCACCGACGGTGTAAAGTTTTTTTACACCGTCAACCAATCAGATTTTAAGGATGTGACATGTCAATTAAAGAAATTAAATGAAAAGGGAGATTTTCTCACATTCTAGAAATCTGATTGGTTGACGGTGTAAAAAAACTTTACACCGTCGGTGCATCAAACTTTTTCTCTTATTTATTTACCACAATCTTTTTTTTTTTTGGTGAATATTTATTTACCACAACCTAATGAGGAGAAACCTAACAATAACTTTTTTTTGGAAAAGAGAAATGTATTGATAAGCAAAAAGCCTTAGGAACATACCTCTCCCAAGTAAGTTAAAATGTTACAAGCAAGAAAAGAAAGAACAATAACTTTTAATTAAATTAAAAGGGGAAATACGTGAGAATAAAAGTGACTTCAAGGAAAAAAAAAAGTAAGTACAGTTATTAAAATTATTAATTATTAAAAAATTATAATAATATATAAATATTAAACATAAAAATTTTATCTATTAAATGGGGAGAGACCTAACAATGAAATTAACCATGAAATAGTTTTAGTGTTTTTTACCATTTTAATGAATCAAAAATTGAAACGGAATTCATATATCTACTTCAAATTGTCAGAAACTAAAATTATTGAACGGTAAAGTGGTTAAAACTAGTAAATACGGAGAGACCTACCGTCCCCGAGGGTTAGCTTAAGTGGTAAGAGCTAGGGGGCATAAGGGTGGGGAGGGGATTTGAAGGGAATCCTGGAAGGGAACTTTGAAGGGAATTTCTAACTTACTAATAACTAACCACTAACATTTGCCTATAAAAAAAAACGTAGAGACCTACCAAAAATTTGGCCATCAAATATTTGAATAATTGTTCACCATTTTAATAGTTATAACCTTACAAAACAATAAACATTAAATAGCTTTTAGCATTTTAATAACTCTCACCAATATTAAAATTTAAATCTATTAATCAAGGAGAGACCTATTAATAAGATTGACCATAAAAAAAATAAGTCAAATTTATCATCAATTATTGATTTACCACAATTAAATGAAGCGCGGGACCTAACAATAATTAATAATAAATTAAAATTGGAAATAAGTAATAATAAAATTAACTTAAAGGAAAAAAAATTAAGTAAGTAAAATTATTAACATTATTAAAAGGTTAATTTATGATAATAAATAAAATAGTTATAGTTATGTAAATTAAAAGTTAAAACTATGAGTAAAATACACTCACCCCCCTCAAGATTTGTAAGAATGACACTCCACCCCATTCTATTTTTAAATCTACACTCCACCCCATTTTTTATAAAGGAAAAATTTAGTGACGAAAACAAATTCGTCACTAATAAAAAATAATTACTAATTAGTTAAAACTTAAATAAGTTTAATGCATATACACTATCATACATTAATTTATGAAAATAATTTTACTGAATTAAATTTAAAAAAAACAATCCACTCTGTCTGTTAAGTCCACGTCCCATCTGTCTCCAAATTATATTTCTCACCACAAACGGTCACCACCAAGCCTTTGCTCCCTTTAACACGACGGCCACTGTCCCAGACTGTGAAACCCCATGGCACCACCATGCATCAAAGTTTTGTTGCGACCTGAACCACAGAACGTGAATCGCACATTCCCAAAGCTACCTGTTCAACTATTTCTTGTGAACTTCACCCCCTTTAAGTTATGAGCGAACGCTCTGTTGGTTTAAGATGTCGTTGGATTTTGTTAAAAACGGTGCTCCACCGCATCGTTGGGTTCTAATAACCTCTGATCCACTTCATATTTCTTAATTTTGTTTCTCTATTTTCTTCACCCATTTGTCTTGCTTTTTGGGTCTACAATCCAATTTTCAAAATTTGAGGTATAAAGAGATTATTTTTATTAAAATTGAATTATTACCAAATATGAAAACACAAGCATGTTTCCCTATGTTCGAGATATGGTTTGTAAACCGGTCGGGTGTGCTATTGCAGAATTTGCATTGTGAATTTATGGAGGAAGACCGCGATTGAGAGAATGAGGAGGACTGTGATGTTTTCATTTTTAAATTTATTGGATTATATTGAAAATATTTTTTGAAATTATTGATTAACAATTTAAATAATAACTAATTATTAATGAAGAATATTTTTCGTCACTAAATTTGCATCTATATAAAATGGGGTGGGGTGTAGATTTTAGACAAGAATGGGGTGGAGTGTAATTCTAACAAACCTTGAGAGGGGTGAGTGTACTTTACTCTAAAACTATTGTCCGAGGATAAACCTGACAATAAAAACAATTTAAAAAGTGTAAAATACACTCACCCCCTCAAGGTTTGTCAAAATGACACTTCACCTCATTCTTATCTTAAATCTACACTCCACCTCATCTATCTCTAACAAGTAAACACCAACAAAAAGATGCTAACGGAATATTCCGTGTAACTCACATTAATTATTTTAAATATTTAATAATAATTAAAAAATAATAAAATATAATTATTTTAAATGTTTGATCACTTTCTACAAAAAAATGTTTGATAACTTTTTTCATGAAAAATAATAGAGATACTTGAAACATTCTCCAGAATCTTGGTAACTTTTTTCTTTAAAAAAATTAAGAAGTATAGTATTTAAATAGATCATAGCAGGGTTCAAAAAAAAGGTCATAGCTGACTTTCTCTTTAAAAAAAATCATGACATGTCTAATAGAATATAACCAATTGTACCTAGCGATAAAAATCAACTACCAATCCTGAGTCGCCACAAGAGACGAACAAAATTAACCCTAACATATTTAATCTTCTTCTTTGGTCTCAATTGATTACTGTGAGTACAATAAATTGAAGAGCTTCTCTCTTGTGCTTTTTAACCTATTGAAATATAATTGGTCAAGCTATAACATGATGGTCTAAAATTGGAATTTAATGATTACTTAAAATTGAATAATAGTTAGTAATATTTAGTTATAAAAGCTATAAACTCTAGGATAGTTTCAGACATTTTGTCCTTAATTTAGATAATAATAACAATAATTTTTTTTTTACTTTTTTAACAAAAGAAGTTTAATATATTTTAGAAATATTTTAAATTTCTTTATACTTATTGTTCAAAGTTTTGTTATAGCATATCTTAAAAATTTCTAAAAAATAAATAAATATTTTATTATTTTAATTATTACTAAATATTTAAAAATCAATTTGAGTTAAAAAAAATATTCCGTTAGCATCTTTTTAGATAGTGTTAACTTGTTAGAGATAAGTGGGGCGGAGTGTAGATTTATGATAAAAATTGGGTGGAGTGTCATTTTGACAAACCTTGAGGAGGGTGAGTGTATTTCACTCATTTAAAAAAGGAAATAGATTTAATTGATATATAAAATTGGGAAGATAAACAACTAAAATTTCTAAATGGTAAAATGATTACAATTATCGAATTAATTATTTGTATTCAAATTATTGAATGATGAGATATGCAATAAAAGAATTGGCAATAAAAATTATGAAAACTGAAATTATTAAAGATGTATGGATCTTATGTTAAAATTAAGGTACTAGTGTTTGGTCTATGGTAGTTTTAATGACCATGGACATGTTATTTTTTTTTGTAAGGTATTAGCGCTTGCTCTAAAAAACTTGTAAATCTATTAATTGAGGAAAGACCTAAAAATAAGATTGACCATCCACTACAAAAAAAAAATATATTTTTAGTGGTATTGATATTGTTAAGTCGTGGCATTTATTAAATGCCCCAAGTGCTATTAGTGGCATTCACCTTTAAGTGCCTCTATTATAGGTGCCACAACTGTTTTGTGGCATTTTTTGCTTAAATGCCGGTTTTGTATGCCACATATTAATTACTGACACAGTTTAAATGCCACAAAAGTGTAACAAGATCCAAACTTCATAGCTAGGCTTCCGCAGGTAATTTCACAGCAAATCATTTCCTAAATCATTTTGCAACAGAAAAATTTGCAGGTAAATACGCAGATAAACTGTGTATATACTTTTCCAAATAAATTTGCAAGAAATCACATGATGATAATTCCTTTTATTTCTACAATCATCTTCTCGTGCAGGAACTAAACCGAGTAAAAGCATTCATAAATCTACATTTAAATAGTCTTCAAATTCTCTCCTCTTGAGGCAGGTGCATTTTTTCTCAAACAGTAATGACGAGTGAGCATGGAACCGCACATGCTACTTGTGCAACATGCTGATCAACAAATAGAGTGATCCAAGATCTTGCAGAACAGATTAAACCATAGCTTGTAGTCAAAATAAGTTTAATAATGAATATAATAGAAGAACATGTTCAAATCAAGTTAATTGCCAAGAGGTCTAGCCAAACCTTTAAGGCTAATCAAGAATAAGAGTATTACCATGTTAAGGTCTAGCATGATCACCGAAAGCTCTGCTTAAATTCCAAGGAGCGCGCATTCATGCGTCATATTCATCACTGCAAATCTTAGGATAAAGAAAGTGAAATTAGTCTATCTTTAAGACGAAACATATATTGTTTTACAAGTCAAATACATTCCCTTTTAATTATGAATCTACACTTTTACCTTAAGAATATAGTCAATGATCACACGCATCTTTTGTCCTTCATGTAATGCAACTATAGCCTGCACAATTTTGAAAGGATAACATGCATAGAAATAATGCAGATTCCTTGCTGAAGAGTATATTAACAGTTTATATGATAATGAATCATGATTTGGTGAGTTTCAAATGCCTAATTTTTATCACTGCAATAAACAAACATGAAACTCATGTCAAGGCAAAATTGGAAGATGTGACTAACATTTCAATATCCCAACAACCTAGATATTAATGCATAATAAACCATGCACAGATTAACAATGAGCAGAAAGAAAAGAAAGTGCTCTGACCTCTACAGAAAGAATAAAATTCAGACCCTTTATATAACCGCTCCTCCAAAAGAGCACCAACACAGCCATTGGAAACAATCTTTCCCCTAAGGTGGCACTGAAACAAACCAAAACAAGATGTGCAAAGTAGATAATAAGATTACTTTTGAACAAGACAATATCAGTCAGCAATTCATCATTATCATCGAAGTTCAACAACAGAATTTAAATGGCTTTACACAATATGGTCCTTGCATTGTCTTGGAGCTAATTAAAATTGAAAGTGTCTCTTTCCCCAAGTGAAAAAATTGAAAAAAAAAAAAAAAAAACTCCTAAACAAAAGTTGGAGCTGCAAAAAAAAAAGTTGAAAAAGAGGGGTCAAGAGACTTGTGCTAAAAAAGTTTGTTGTTGAAAGCTCTTGGGGTTACTTAATTTGGACCCACTATTAGAAAATATACATTCTACATCTGGGTTTTTACATCGGTGGATGCAATAACTGATGTAAAAGATAATACGATGGCAATATTGAAATTATAGTGAACTTTTATGAGAGTTTTCACATCAGTTGGGAATATGTCTGATGTGAAAAGTAATTAGTAAACATTTTTTACAACGGTTGTTACAGTAACCGATGTGAAAGCTAAATGCGGTGGCATTTCTGAAATTTTAATGAAGTACTTTTTACATCGGTTATAAAATAACTGTTGGGAAAAGTCTCTCTTCTTTAGTTTTAACATCGGTTATATTATAACCGATGTGAAAATTACTTCATCCATTCACGAAAAAACCTAAGTCCCTCTCTTCTTCTTCTTCGAGAACTCGCTCACAAGTCACAACCATCACCTCTCGTGAGATTCTAACGCCGGAGCTTCCTCCACCGTTTCCCGACCTCCTTCCGCCACGTCAATCACCTCGACCTCTCATTCCTCTCCTCCGACTCCCAGCCCCACCCCTCGCCCTCCGAATCCAACGCGCCTTCCCTCAGTTACCCTCTACGCCCTCCTACCGATTGTTGTGCGTTTGGCTTCGAGAAGCTCGCTCAGGTACAATGGTGTTTTTGCTTCTTTTTTTATCGACGTATATTTGCTTCTTCTCAATTCGATTCTGTTACTGTAATTCAGTTTCCGTTCCTGGGATTCTATTCTTGAGATGTGAATCAAAACCCTAATCTTAAACCCCCTTCGACTCTTCCGTTGGTTGTGGCGCCGTTGGTTTTGTGTTCCTGCTTCGAATCGATTTGTGTTCCAGACTGCTCTTGTTCAGTTTCCGTTCCTGCTTTGAATCGACGCCGCTCCTGCTGTGACTCGCCGCCGCTCTTGCTTTGTGACTCGCCGCCGCTCCTGCTTCGACACTATCAAGGTAATCAATTTGTGTTCCAGACTGCTCTTGTTCAGTTTTGTGAAATTCTTTGGAGGAGACACTTTTAACATTGTGGACATAGCTTTTGGGTCTTTTGTGAAAATTCTTGTGGGTTTAGGAGATGTGTTTGAAGTGAAGATCCTACCAGCTGAGAGTTTCCCTCGCTTGCATACCAAATGCATATTAGTTTGATTTTGAAGTTATTGATTATTTTTCTTCTAAATGGATGATGATAAGTTGGTGACATTGTACATCAATGAAAGTTTTGGTTTAGCTTCATTTAAGTTGGCAGAGAATTGGAAGGCAAATTCAAGAGTTCACCAAGAACATGTTTGTCCTCATTACCTCTGGTTTTGGTTCATTTGATTATGCTTAAATGTCATTTTGGATAGGTTTGATAATATACAAGTTATTTGGTATTTTATCTCGCTGAAAGTCATTATTCTGAAATTTGGTTTGGTTTGATAGTATTTCTCATTTGAAATCTGAAATTTTAGTTTGTCATGTTAGTTATTAAAAGAGATTGCTACAAATATGGTCATGATATGAGATGAAATTAGCTTCTCTATATCATAGTGTTTGTCAATTCTAAGTATCAGAGAAACCATTTTTCGAGCCTCCATCTTAAGCTTTGGATTTTGGGAAGTTGGTCCTCAGCTGGATTTAATTTCAACATTTTCTTTGTCTCTTCTCTTTCCTTCGATGATGATACTGACATATGTTTATGAGCAGAAAAGAAGGGTAACTAATTGCTCAAAGCCTATGCCTTTTATAATCTTCCTTTTTCAGAAGGATATGAGAAGGTTGCCCGGGCAAAAGGAAAAGGCACATCTCTGCACTTAGGTGAAGGGAATTTTTATCTGAATGGGGAGGAAAAATTCCTTTCTGATGGTCAGGATTCTGGTGTGGCCTCTATATTGACTACTGCCATAGGGACTTCAAATCCACGTTGATATGTTTGCCGACGATGATGAGCCTGCTAACACTAAGCCATCTACTGATGAAAATAGTATTGTTAGTCAACCATCATCAGATGCCATAAATTCTGGTAAAGAGGGTAAATATATTACCACAACAAATTGACATCTGAATTGGAAATTTTGTTGCTGATTTTTATCTGACAAGTTTTTTATTTGACATGGTTCTACTTTTCTTTCCAGGTGAAGCATTGCAAAATGATTATGTATATGATGAATCTTCTGGGTATGACTCTTCTCTTCCCTCTTCTTTTTTGGAAATAATCTGACAAATGTGACATTAGGTCACCTATATTGCAGTGCCATAAAAAATTAGTTATCAGTTAGTTATAAGTTGTAGCTTCTTGTTTTTATTGTTTCTTTTTTATGCTGCTCTTTTCTTTTAAGAGATGCTATGATTTTTATCCTTACTTGGGAGAGTTTGTTCCCAAGGTTTTTTTTATCAATATATCTATTTCTCCTTTAAAAAAACACTAAGGTAAGATTGGTGATGTCAAAATATTCGGCTCAAATTAGTGTGAAAAAAGCGCAAAAATATGTAAATAAGAAAAAAAAGAAAAAAAGATTTCACATCGGTTGACAACATAACTGATGTGAAATGTATACATTTCACATCGGTTGACAAAATAACCGATGTGAAATGTATATATTTCTCATCAGTTGGCAACATAACTGATGTGAAATGTATATATTTCACATCGGTTGGCAAAATAACCGATGTGAAATGTATATATTTCACATCGGTTGGCAAAATAACCGATGTGAAATCATGTACGTTCAGTTTTAAGTGGTAGATTTCACATCAGTTATATTAGACGTCCGATGTGAAAAAGTACTTTTCACATCGGTTGTATAACCGATGTGAAAAGTGAGGACTTATCACATCACCTTTGTTCACATCGGACGAAAACCGATGTGAAAACTCAAAAATAACCGATGTGAAAAGTACTTTTTTTAGTAGTGACCACACTCATTGTGCTTTGAAGCCTAGTTTTCCTTAGGGACCAACCACCTTGTGCTTTACCAAGCCAACATCTCAACCCTTTGAAGTATCTTTGAATTGTGCTTGCTTGATCTCTGTTGCTATTGAGTGAATGATATCCAGAGCCTATGAACTGCTTATGTGCTCAGTGCACTAAATGATATCTCATCCTAGGAATTTTAGATCTATATGCTTCTCATAATGGACTCTACACTCTTCTTTGTCCGAAAGTTGCTTGAAGTGGGTTGTTGGATCTTTCTCTTGGAACCAGTTGTGGTTGCTTTGTCCCCCTGTTTTGTGTGAACTATTCCTTGTTGAGAACACTTGTTTTGGGAGCATTTCTTGCGCTTGAGGGCAAGCGAATGTTGTTTACGCTCGAGGGCGAGCTGTCGTTGAGTATAGTTGTGTGATGACCCTATTTTAGTAGTGTATTTAAGGTCATTTCTTTGTTAGTATTGAGTCTTTTTGTTGAGTCTCATGTCGTGTTTCATGCATTCTCATGCATTTTTATCTTTATTTGTGTTTTTACTTTGTTTTGGTAATTTTATAGTTTTATAGGGACCTTTCTTGCATTTTAATTAAGTTTAGGACCTGCATATCTTTTCTACTTGAATTGAGGGTCTTTTGTGCTAATAAACTCTTGGAGCTCCTAGATATTTCCTTTGCTTTGTTCCTAAGTTACCAGGTCTGAAACTGATGAATGAAGAAGGTCAAGAGGCTTGGAGAATTGAAGGGAGGCTTAAAGAGGAGTAAAGAGGAAGTTTTAAAGGTTTTCCAGCGTGCATCGAACGTCTAGGCGTGCTCCATTGGCGCCTAGGCGCCAATTGATCTGTTCCAGAGAATTGGAATTGGCGCCTAGGCATGCTTACCAGAAGCTACTTTTTCACTTTGAATTGGCGCTCAGGCATGCTTTATTGGCGCCTGAGCGCCCAGGCTCGTGCAATTGTCTCTGGAGCTTGAGGAGATTTCTCCAAGTCCCATGTTCCAGATTTTATCTTTACTTTATGTATGGATTTCATAGTCATGCTTGGCTAAAACCCTTCTTGCTTTGGGTTCTTTGTAAGACTTTGGATGTTTTAGTTATAATTCCTATTTCTATTCATGAATAATCTGAGTAAACCCTTGAATCTCATATCTTTGCTTCATCTTTTAAGCTTGAACGCGTACTAGCTTTATGCTTTTCTATAATAGAACGGTAGTTTGTTATAGATTAGGGACTTGTTGTGGGATTACCCCTTCTATGCTTGCTACTATGAATAGAGGAAGGGTTGGGGTTTGTTGGCCTGAATTGCATGCTTAGTGCCTTTAGCAAATGTTTAGGTCGTTGATAAGCGTATAATTGATGCACTTTACGTGTGTCTTTCTAAGCTTCATTATGTACATTCTTGTGCTTAATTGTTATGATTTAGCCATGTTTTGACCATTAGTGTTTATTTGGATTATTCATGGAAAAGAGCTTAATTCTACACTTTTAGTTTCTGTGACTGTTTTGCTAGAACAGGTTGAATCTAGAGCTAAAACTATCCAACTAGGGCGCATAATATGTCGTTGGAAAGCTAACGCAAAGCCCTACAACTTTAATGTTCAGAACAATTGAAGAACAAGCCTCTAACATGGTCAAAATGGCCTTACAAAGTTTCTGTCGCTAATCCTACGAGTCTCGAACAGTCTGCACTAAGATGATCATATCTTGGGCTACGGAACTCCGAATTAGGATCCGATTGAAGGCCCGCGAAGTTGACTTAAAGAGATACAACTCTCATGTTTACCTCAATTGAAGATTCATACTTCTTGTGGGACCCACGAATGCCTGATTGTTCAGCAGCTTACTCCATTATGTGGGCCCGATTTTGTGAATATTTAGAAAAGATTTAGATAACAAGGATTGTTACTTGGAGGAGAAGTTTATTTATTAGTATAAATAAGTGAGTTTAGGTTTTTGTCTCCACCACCTCACCATCACACCACCTCACCACATCTCACCATCACCTCCTCCACCTTCTCCTAATATCTCTCTCCATCTTTTCTAGTATGAGTTTCTAAACTCCATAGTTAGTCTTAGGATTTTTAATATTCTTGTGTTTGCAAACTTGAGGTTCTGTTCTTAATGCAAATTTCTTCTTTATTAATTCTCTTCATCTATATTTCTGATCTAGGGTTTGCTTAATTCCGTAGTTTTAAAAATAAGAGTTGATGCATGTTCGCTTAGTTCATGTTAGTTCGTAATTGTTTCTTAATCGCTTAGTTTAGGAAACTGTGAATTGATTTTCACTTAGTTAATCAACTCTCACGAATTAGGGAAACAATAAGGAAGAATTAATCTTTTGTAACCAATGAAGGTTTGTTGCACTTGAATGTTATAATCCGATGACTAACACTTTCTTTTATCTGATTAAATCTCTTTTAAGTTTTGTTTGTTACTTTACAATCAAATCAATCAAACCCCCTTTTTAATTGCTTTGTTTTACTCTATTATCAATTAATACTTCACCGAGTCCTTGTGAGATCGATCCTGGTGTTCAACACCTTGTACTGCATTCAAAGCAGAATACTTTGGCACGCACCCGCAACAGTGCGTTTGTCAAATTGGCGCCGTTGCTGGGGACTTCGGTGATTATTAATTATTTTTAGAGTACTTGTTTCCTTTTTTGTTTTATTTATTTTATTTTCGGTTTTAATAAAAAAAAATAAAAAAAAAGAAACCAGCGAACAAAGATTTGATTTGATTTGATTTTTATTTTATTAGATTGTAGTTTTTTATTTCTTTTGTTCTATTATATCTTCTATATCTATCTTATATCTTATATCCCAATCTCTTATCTTTTAATTCTTTTTCCTATCTTTTATTTTTATATCACTATCATCTCTCTTATTTCTCTGTCTTTTTTATCTTTTATTTTATTTTGCTATCTTTTCTATCTTCTTTCTCTTTAATATTATTCTTTCTATTATTACTATTATTTGTTTTCTTTTCTAAGGTATACTAATTTTTTTTTCTTTTTTGTTTCAGATCCTTGGGTTTTGCTTTAGATTTTCTTTTTCTTTTCTTTTATATATTTTCCGTTACTAACTTCATTATTATTCTTTTTAAGTTTTTTTTTCTTTTACTGTTTGGATTATTATTTTTTTTTTCTCTTCCTTATTATTTTTTTTTTAAACGTTTCTTTTTTTTCCCCACTAACATATTTTTGTTTAATTTGAAAGTAACGGAACACAAGTGTTAGTTTGTGGAGCTTTTGCAATGATGGAAGCTAAACTTGATAAGCTAGAAGCCCAACTCGACGAGATACAATTTTCTGTTACACAAATGTTGCTCAAGAGCTATCAACAACAGTTTGAGTCACCTCAGTGTTATCCACAAGAGAATTTTGAAAATATTTGGTGTGACCCACCTTGCTATTATCCACAAGGGCAATCCAGCAATCTATTTATGCACCACCATGCTACTATCTGCAAGAGGAATTTCAATATCCTTTTCATGATCCACATCATTCACAAGAGGAATTCCATCAACCTTGGAGTGGTCCACCTCTTTTCTTGGAAGAATTGGTGAAGCAGTTTGCGATCCATAACATGCAATTCCAGCAAGAAACTAGATCTGTCATTCAAAGACAAGAGGTCTCCATTGAGAATTTAACCAACCAATTAGGACAGATGGCTACCTCATTGAACACACTGCTAGTCGCACGCGCTCACAAATTGCAGTATGAAGTTGATGTGGAGATTGATGATGAAGTTAATCCTTGTGTTGATACTCATCTTGATGCTAGCACTGATGGTTCTTGTGATGTTAATGAGTTTGAAGCCAATGTTGCTTCTGATGCTAATTCTAATGATGAAGACAACCAACACGTAATACATCTCCCTCTTCCACAAAGAACTTATGAGAGTGAGAAGATGTATCATGGTGAAGAAGAAAATAAGTTGTTGGATGATTTCAAGAAATGTTTTGCAAGAGATGAAGTTAAGAAGATGGATGTAGAATGTGGATCTAAATTAGCAATATTTCCACATAAGCCGCTTTTAATTAATCTAGACATTTTTGAAAAAGCCGTGCTTATTGGAGAGTCCATTGATTGCAAGGAGCCAACCTCAATGGAGGAATACTTTTTGAAACCTCTACTGAAACCTCCAGACAAAGAGTTGATTGTTGAATGTACTGGTTTTTCATTTACTCTTATTTCAGGTTGGACACATGCTCGAAAAACATTTTCACTCAAACTGAACATTGTCATGAGTCATGTTGAAGGTGCTAGAAAACAGTTTGGGTTTGTTAAGATTGTTGCAGATAAGATCCCTCCAAAGCCACCTGACTGGTGGATTGTTGCTATTGTGCCTCAAGACTATGAGCTTCCCCTTAATGCAAGGCCTCCATCGGACCCAGGTGATAGCAGATTCAGAGCATTACCAGGTTTCATGCCTCGCTAGCTCCCTTGATCCCTGGTTTTTCCTAACCTTTCTCTTTTATTACACTTGTCTAATTTATTTGATGATTTGTGCCTCACATTGAGGACAATGTGTGATTTAAGTGTGGGGGTGAGAATATTATTTAGGTGTAGTAGAACCTCAGTTAGGATTGTTTGCAATTTTATTTTAATTTATTTTCTTTGTTTTTATTCTTTTCAATAAAATAGTTCACACTTTTTCATTGAGTTTTAGTGATGTTGAGTTTGTGAGCAATATAACCATTTTTTTTTTGTTAAATTTCATGTCTCTCTTGGATGAAGTTACTTGTATTTTGAGTCCATCATGATTTGCATTGAGAATTGATTTGTTGGATTCTTTGTATTATATGCTTGCCATGTGAGACTACCTTGTGAGATTTGGACCAAACACTTGAATGGTAATGTCTTTGCCATGATTCTCTTCTTTCTTGTGTGATTTCCTCATGTTTATATGCACTGCAGAACTTGACTTGATTCTGACTAAAATTGTTGTTTATGTGTATACATTGAAGTGATAAGGCATTCTTTTTCAATAACCTACTGGCCTAAAAAGCTTACCTTGCATGTTTTAACCTTTGTTTTAACCCCTTTGAGCCTAATATCTCCATTCTTTTGCAGCTCATTACAAGCCTAAGTGAAAAACAATGATGATACCTTACCTTAGGAAATGAAAGAGCTTTGAAATTGTCTTGGGAATGAGTGTTCAATAAGTGTGGGGGTGAATTATTTGAATGCATGGTCTAAGTTTCTCTAAAGAGGTACCTTCCTTGTGGATAAATTGTAAGCAAGCAAAAAAAAAAAAAAGTTGAAAGAAAAAAGGAAAAATATGCAAATGTCAAAAAAGAAAAAGAAAGAAAAATAAGAGAAGTTACAGAGTGAAGGAAGAGTAAGAACAGGTTAAATCTAGAGCATAAAATATCCAAATAGGGCAAATAATATGTCGTTGGAAAGCTAACGCGAAGCCCTACAACTTTAATGTTCAGAACAATTGAAGAACATGTTATGTTATGTAGTCTATTTGTAGTCCCACATCGCTTATGTAGTCTATTTGTAAGTCCCACATCGCTTAGAATAAGGAGGAGGTTGACTTACTCCTACTATATATAAGCACCTCATTGTAAGCATTATACACACCAAAGAAATATTACTACCTAGTGTAGCCGTGGACGTAGGTACACACATTGTGTTCCGAACCACGTTAAAAACTCCTGTGTGATTTTTCTTTCTCTCTTCTCTCCTTTCTATTATTGCTCCCAACAACTGGTATCAAGAGCTTTAGGTTCGTGGGATAGATCCTCAATTTAGAGGAAGAAGTGGGAGCAATGGCGCTAGAAGAAGGGAAGGTGAAGATCGAGAGGTTCGATGGCAGAGACTTCGGGTTTTGGAAGATGCAGATGGAGGACTATCTGTACCAAAAGAAGTTGTATCAACCCTTGACAGGGAAGAAGCCAAACGACATGAAGCAGGAAGACTGGGATCTGTTAGATCGACAGGCCCTTGGTGTGATCAGATTGACGCTATCCAAAAATGTTGCCTTCAACATTGTGAATGAGAAGACTACTGCAGATCTGATGAAGGCATTATCAAATATGTACGAGAAGCCATCTGCCGCCAATAAAGTACATCTGATACGACGTCTATTCAATCTCAGAATGGGAGAAGATAACTCTGTAACTGAACACATTAATAGCTTTAATACAATTATTTCGCAGCTATCGTCAGTGAAGATTACCTTTGACGACGAATTGATGGCCTTGAGTCTGTTACAATCCTTACCGGATAGTTGGGCTGCAACTGTCACTGCGGTTAGTAACTCCGCAAGGGATAACAAGCTGAAGTTTGATGACATCAGAGACCTGATCTTAAGCGAAGATATTCGCAGGAAAGATTCAGGAGAGTCTTCAAACACTTCCGGTTCAGCATTGAATACTGAAAGTAGAGGAAGAGGTAGCCAGAAGAGTCACAATCAAAGCCAAGGCCGAGGTAGATCAAAATCAAGAGGCAGAAGTCAGACAAGAGTTGAGTTAGGAATGACATCACTTGCTGGAATTGTGACAGAAAAGGTCACTTCACCAATCAATACAAAGCCCCAAGGAAGAAGAAAAATTACCAAAAGAGGCAAGATGATGATGAATCTGCTAATGCAGCAACTGAGGAAGTAGCAGACGCATTAATTTGCAGCTTGGATAGTCCTGTTGATTCATGGGTTATTGATTCAGGTGCATCTTTTCATACTATTCCTTCAAAGAATTATTATCTAACTATATATGTGGAAAGTTTGGAAAGGTTTATCTTGCAGATGGAAAACCACTTGATATTGTGGGAAGAGGTGATATTGATATCAGATCCTCTAATGGAACTCTCTGGACATTGCATAATGTCAGACATGTCCCTGGAATAAAGAGAAATTTGATCTCTATAGGCCAGTTGGATGATGAGGGTTATCACACCACTTTTGGGGGTGGAGCTTGGAAGGTAACGAAAGGCAATCTGGTTGTAGCTCGAGGAAAGAAACGAGGCTCCCTTTATATGGTTGCAGAGGAGGACATGATAGCAGTAACTGAAGCTGTCAATAGCTCATCTATATGGCATCAAAGACTTGGACACATGAGTGAAAAAGGAATGAAGATCATGGCATCAAAGGGTAAGGTGTCAAATTTGAAGCATGTTGATCTTGGTGTTTGTGAGCATTGCATTTTGGGAAAACAGAGAAAGGTTAGCTTCTCAAAAGCAGGCAGGAAATCAAAATCAGAAAAGCTCGAACTGGTGCATACAGATGTGTGGGGTCCAGCCCCAGTGAAATCTCTTGGAGGCTCACGCTATTATGTCACCTTCATAGACGACTCAACAAGAAAGGTATGGGTTTATTTTCTCAAAAGTAAATCTGATGTGTTTTCTGTGTTTAAAAGGTGGAAAACAGAAGTTGAAAATCAGACAGGCTTGAAGATTAAGAGTCTGAAATCTGATAATGGCGGGGAGTATGACAGCCAGGAGTTCAAAAAGTTTTGTTCAGAAAATGGGATCAGAATGATCAAGACAATACCAGGTACACCTGAGCAAAATGGTGTAGCGGAAAGAATGAACAGGACCTTGAACGAAAGGGCTAGATGTATGCGAATCCAGTCCGGGTTGCCAAAAATGTTTTGGCCAGATGCCATTAATACAGCAGCTTACCTGATAAATCGGGGACCATCTGTTCCTTTGGATTATCAGTTGCCTGAAGAGGTATGGTCTGGAAAGGAGGTAAGTCTTTCACATTTGAAAGTCTTCGGTTGTGTCTCTTATGTTCTTATAGACTCCGATAGGAGAGACAAATTGGACCCCAAGGCCATAAAATGTTTTTTTATTGGTTATGGGTCTGATATGTATGGCTACAGGTTTTGGGATGAACAAAACAGGAAAATCATTAGAAGCAGAAATGTCACTTTTAATGAAAGTGTGCTTTATAAAGATAGGTCTTCTGCAGAATCTATGAGTTCAAGTAAACAGTTGGAACTTTCTGAAAGAGTGGCATTGGAAGAAATTTCAAAAAGTGATGTAGCCAAAAGAAACCAGATTAATCCCGAGAACGAGGATGATGGGGTAGAAGTTGAGCTAGAACAAGAGCCAACAACAGTAATTGAAACTCCTATAACTCAAGTGAGAAGATCTACAAGAACGCCGAAAGCACCACAAAGGTATTCTCCTTTGTTGAATTATTTGTTGTTAACTGATGCTGGAGAGCCAGAATGTTTTGGTGAAGCCATGCAGGGGAATGACTCTATCAAGTGGGAGCTAGCAATGAAAGACGAGATGACGTCCCTTCAGAAGAATGGAACATGGTCTCTGACCAAGTTACCAGAAGGAAAGAAAGCTCTACAGAACAGATGGGTCTATAGACTGAAGGAAGAATCTGATGGCAGCAGAAGGTACAAGGCAAGACTTGTAGTGAAAGGGTTTCAGCAGAAGCAAGGAATTGACTTCACAGATATTTTTTCTCCAGTTGTCAAAATGACCACTATAAGAGTTATCCTGAGTATTGTAGCTGCAGAGAATCTTCACTTGGAGCAGTTAGATGTTAAAACTGCATTCCTACATGGTGATTTGGAAGAAGAGATTTATATGACACAACCTGAAGGTTTTGAAGTTCCAGGCACGAAGAATCTTATATGCAAGCTTCACAAAAGCTTGTACGGTCTGAAACAGGCACCGAGACAGTGGTACAAGAAGTTTAATGAGTTTATGAGCAACTCAGGTTTTAATAGATGTGACATGGATCATTGTTGCTATGTTAAGAAATTTGCTGATAGTTATATTATTCTTGCTTTGTATGTTGATGACATGTTGATAGCAGGATCAAATATGACTGAAATTGACAGGTTGAAGCAACAGATGTCAGAAAACTTTGAGATGAAGGATCTTGGTCCAGCCAAACAAATCCTTGGTATGAGGATTTCTAGAAATAGATCAGAAGGTGTTCTGAAGTTGTCCCAAGAGAAATATGTTGAAAAATTACTGGACAGATTCAACGTTGGAGATGCCAATACCAGAAGCACCCCTTTGGGAAATCACTTAAAGTTTTCAAAGAAGCAGTCCCCACAAACAGGTGAAGAAGAAAGTTACATGTCAACAGTTCCTTATGCATCTGCAGTAGGGAGCTTGATGTATGCTATGGTTTGTACAAGACCTGATATAACACATGCAGTGGGAGTTTTCAGCAGATTCATGTCAAATCCTGGGAAGGAGCATTGGGAAGGTGTAAAGTGGATACTGAGATATCTGAAGGGTTCTTCAAGAATGTGTCTATGCTTTAGAAGAAATGATCTCACTTTACAGGGGTTTTCTGATGCAGATCTAGGAGGAGACTCAGATGGTGGAAAAAGCACCACAGGTTATATTTTCACCTTAGGAGGAACTACTGTGAGTTGGAAGTCTAAACTTCAAAATAGAGTTGCTCTCTCAACCACTGAATCAGAATATGTTGCCATTTCAGAAGCAGCCAAGGAGATGATATGGCTGAAGAATTTTCTCAAAGAATTGGGAAAAGAACAAGATATTCCTCCATTGTTTAGTGACAGTCAAAGTGCTATTTGCCTTGCAAAAAATCCTGTCTTTCACTCCAGATGCAAGCACATACAGATGAAGTATCACTTCATCAGAGAACTTATCAATGATGAAGAATTATCTCTGTTGAAGATCTTAGGGTCAAAGAATCCAGCTGATATGTTGACCAAGACTGTTACAGCTGATAAGCTGAGGCTTTGCATTGCCTCAGCTGGCCTTCGAGGATAATTGAAGACGAAGGCGCTACGCTAGGTGGAGAGCAGATTAGCTTATTGCTTACAAGAAGTTACTACAATTAGACTCCAAGTGGGAGAATTGTTATGTTATGTAGTCTATTTGTAGTCCCACATCGCTTATGTAGTCTATTTGTAAGTCCCACATCGCTTAGAATAAGGAGGAGGTTGACTTACTCCTACTATATATAAGCACCTCATTGTAAGCATTATACACACCAAAGAAATATTACTACCTAGTGTAGCCGTGGACGTAGGTACACACATTGTGTTCCGAACCACGTTAAAAACTCCTGTGTGATTTTTCTTTCTCTCTTCTCTCCTTTCTATTATTGCTCCCAACAGAACAAGCCTCTAACATGGTCAAAATGGCCTTACAAAGTTGCTGTCGCTAATCCTGCGAGTCTGGAACAGTCTGCACTAAAATGATCATATCTTGGGCTACGGAACTCCGAATTAGGATCTGATTGAAGGGCCGCGAAGCTGACTTAAAGAGATACAACTCTCATGTTTACCTCAATTGAAGATTCATACTTCTTGTGGGACCCGCGAATGCCTGATTGTTCAGCAGCTTACTCCTTTATGTGGGCCCGATTTTGTGAAGATTTAGAAAAGATTTAGATAACAAGGATTGTTACTTGGAGGAGAAGTTTATTTATTAGTATAAATAAGTGAGTTTAGGTTTTTGTCTCCACCACCTCACCATCACACCACCTCACCACCTCACCATCACACCACCTCACCACATCTCACCATCACCTCCTCCACCTTCTCCTAATATCTCTCTCCATCTTTTCTAGTATGAGTTTCTAAACTCCATAGTTAGTCTTAGGATTTTTAATATTCTTGTGTTTGCAAACTTGAGGTTCTGTTCTTAATGCAAATTTCTTCTTTATTAATTCTCTTCATCTCTATTTCTGATCTAGGGTTTGCTTAATTCCGTAGTTTTAGAAATAAGAGTTGATGCATGTTCGCTTAGTTCATGTTAGTTCGTAACTGTTTCTTAATCGCTTAGTTTAGGAAACTGTGAATTGATTTTCACTTAGTTAATCAACTCTCACGAATTAGGGAAACAATAAGGAAGAAATAATCTTTTGTAACCAATGAAGGTTTGTTGCACTTGAATGTTATAATCCGATGACTAACACTTTCTTTTATCTGATTAAATCTCTTTTAAGTTTTGTTTGTTACTATACAATCAAATCAATCAAACCCCCTTTTTAATTGCTTTGTTTTACTCTATTATCAATTAATACTTCACCGAGTCCTTGTGAGATCGATCCTGGTGTTCAACACCTTGTACTGCATTCAAAGCAGAATACTTTGGCACGCACCCGCGACAGTGCGTTCGTCAAATTTAAAAGTTTAGAATTAAGCTCTTTTCCATGAATAATCCAAATAAACACTAATGGTCAAAACATGGCTAAATCATAACAATTAAGCACAAGAATGTACATAATGAAGCTTAGAAAGACACACGTAAAGTGCATCAAGTGAAATTGGTTGAGAATAAGTTGTAAATCAATGAACTCATTTTCCAAATACATTTTCTTCTTTGTTTGCCTCCGTGAAACTTCTTTTATCGCTTTAATTATAGTTTTTCCTCAATTTAAATAAAACACATATTATGTTTAAACTGTTCAAACAATGTTTAGCTAGTGAAATTAATACGTAGCAACACAATCCCTGTGGAGACGACAAAACCCGATACTATACTACGATTGAGTCTTGAAAGGGATTTGATAGTAGTTAGTGGAGGAAAAATTCTTCATTAAATATCCTTTCATCAATTCTCAAGCCAGTCATGTTGTCAAGGAATTACTTATTTTCTTGCTCGGTTAGAAACTTGATCAAGTCCAAGCCACTGCTCTTGCTGAACTGCAAACATTTCTGGTTGATGCTTTGGCTACTTTTGATCATAACAGGAGTGTGGATCAGGCTATAAAAACCAAGGAGGCTCGAATTTCTTCTGGCAAAGGTCAGATTGCGACAGTAAAGGATGAATTTGTCAGACTGGGTGCAAGGAAGGCGGTTATAGCAGCTGACCTCTCCAACATTGATGTTAAGCTCGACGAGCTTAGGAGGGAGATGACCAAGCTGGAGGAGCAAAAGGCTGCCTTGGTCGAGGAGAGCCCTTTGGTGAAGAATCATCTGGATGAACTTAGTCGCAGTTCCAAGGCAGTGATTCTCTCGACAAAGGAGCTCTCCAAGGAAGTTGAGGTTGAAAAGCTGACTGGGAGTGGTCTCGAGACCAGGATTGCTGCTTTTGATGACCAGCTCAACTCCTTCAAGTCTAGACTCTAAGGCTTTATTTTCTCTTTCATTAACCATGTGTTAGCCTATTTTGTTATGATGACTGTGAATGGCCTTTTGTTGCCACCTTTTGTAACTAACAACTTTTCATGTTGACAATGCTAATCTCGACGTTATGGCTTCTGACATTATGGCTTCTGCATCTTAATTTTGAATTGTTTACACATGACATGTATTGGCAAGTAATTTCTATTTTGCCACATGCCTTTTGTTATGCCCTTATTTTCGACATAATTGATCATTCTTGCACCGTCCAAAGCGTTCCAACATTCCTTCTTCTGAGTCATTGCATGACTCCTTGGAAATAGAGTACTTTATTGTTGTTTTTACCACGTTTTTTCAACACTCACTAAAAGTGGAACGACTCCCTATTCTTGCGGTGGTGGCCTACGTGGCTTGCGGCAACAGAGTAGGAACTAATAACTGATTGCCATGCATTAACTTCGCTCTTTGTTATAGTTGCTATAAATGTATGCGTTTCTTTCTTTCTTCAACCACAACTCTTCCAAAGCCTTCTATTTTCTCTGCGATCTTTGATTCCTCTCAAGTCTTGCAACAATGGCCTCCACCAGTTCCATTCTCAACAGGATTCGCTCATTGGCCTTTGATGAAAACCTTTTCTTCTCCATGTCCTCTTCTCGTGTTGAGGAGGTCATGGGGCTTGTCAATCAATTGCTGCAGAGGAGAATCATTGCCCCTCTAAGAGCTCCACTCCAACAATTCATGGAGTTTTTTGACTGAGGCGGCTTCCTTGTTCCAACGGCGCACGGAACTCGACCTGCAAGCGTATTTTGCTGAGCACCAAATTGAAGAGAAGATGGAGGAGCTTAACGACCTGGAAGCTGCTCTGGACCAGCTGGGTCTAGATGAGGAGGAAGAACGGAGAAGCCTGGCTCGGAAGATTATAGTCGCTTCTTTCGAGGAGTCCAATCTTCGACTGGAGAAGTTCTCCCTTGAAGACCAAAGGGAAGGCGTGGAAAACCTTATAGCACCTTTGAGGATACGCTATAATTCGATCCGGGGAGCACCCCCTTTTTAATTTTTTCACACCATTTGTAATGTCTTATTAATTAATAAAACATTTAGTTGGTCTACTTTTGTCGAGTTCGGCTATTGAATTTTGATTTCGTGCAATATTGGCTTGTATTCTTTCAAGTACTTTCCATTTATTGTTACAAGTCGACATTGACCTCCTAAGCGTTGTTAGTGAGTGCTTTTTCGACGCTGAAAGGGCCTTCCCAATTTGGGGCCCATTTGCCATAACTTTTGTCTTTTTTATCTAATGGCAATATAACTTTCCAAATGTAATCACCAACTAAAAAAGATCTAGATCTAACTTTTTTATTGTAAGCCTTTGCGATGTGATCCTTTTGTCTGGTCAAAACATCTAAGGCCAATAATCTTTCTCCGTCGAGATCAACCAGTTCGCCAAGCATCATATTCCAGTAGTCTTCGCTAGGGATCTCTTCTTGTCTTTGAATTCTACAAGACTGTAAGTAAACTTCTGCTGGCAGCATTACTTCCTGACCATATGCTAGTCGAAACGGTGTTGCCCCTGCGGCTTTCCTAGGTGAATTTCGATAAGCCCATAGCACTTGGCCTAAGGTTTCATGCCAACTTTTGGGTTTTCGACCCACATGTTTTTTGATTAGACTGATCAGGGTTTTGTTTGCTGCTTCCACCTGACCATTTGCTTGGGCATAATAAGGGGTTGAGGTTAAGAGTTTTATGCCCCAATATTCTGCGAAAGATGCCACTTTTTGACCTACAAATACTGTACCTTGATCTGTGGTAAGTGACTCAGGCAAGCCAAAATGATACACAATGTGATTCTGTATAAAATCGATCATTGTGTCCTGGGTGACGTTTTGTAACGGGATGGCTTCTACCCACTTAGTGAAATAGTCTATAGCCACTATTATGTACTTGTGTTGCCTCGATGAAGATGGGTTGATCTCACCTATTAAATCCAAAGCCCACCCTCTAAACGGTCATGGCTTGATTAATGAATGCAACTCACTGGCTGGCACATGCTGGATTCCTGCGTGCTTTTGACAATCTTGGCATCCTTTTGCGTATTCGATGCAGCCCTTCATGATAGTAGGCTAATACATCCCTTGTAGAAATAATAACCACTTCATTTTGATTTCTGCTTGATGAGCGCCGCATAGACCATCATGCACAACTGAAATTGCCACAAATGCGTCATCCTCGCTTAGGCATTTCAACAAAGTACCATCTGCATTTTTCTTGAATAACTCATTGCCTATAATGACATAGCTTAAAGCCCTGTATTTGACTTTCCTGCCAGTTGTTCCTACAAGGTTTTGTAAATACTCGACAATTGGCTTCCTCCAGTAATTGGGCACCATATTATCGATGGTTAAGATGTCGAGATCCGACGAATTCAACTTCTCTTTGACTTTGATTAATTCTTCCAACCTATCTTTATCCACCATGTACCCAGAAGCGATTTGTGCCAATTCATTGGCTTCTTGGTTGTTTATCCTAGGTATGTGGCTGACCCCTGCTTGGTCGAATTTGGCCAACAAGCTTATTGCTTTCACGTAATATTTTTCCAGTTTCTCACTAACACACTTATATTCCTTGGTAAGTTGTTTTACTAACAATTCAAAGTCGCCTTTTACGACAACGTTTTTTGCCCCTAAAGCCAGTAAGATCTCGAGGCCAGAGATCAGAGCCTCATATTCAGTTTCGTTATTAGAGCAATTCTCTCGAATCCTAAACATGAACTTAGTGGGGATGCCTCGCGGGGATATTATAAGCATCCCAATCCCTAATCCTTTCTTATGGCTTCATTCGTCGAAAAAAAGCTTCCAAGGTTGAATTCCTACGTAAGTTATGACTTCTTTGGATAGAGTGTGTTTTACCAGGAAGTCCGCTACAACTTGTCCCTTGACTGCTTTCAAAGGGACATAAGTGAGTGAATATTCGGTTAGGGCTAAAGCTCATTTACCAATTCGACTATGCAGGATGGGTTTGGATAACATGTGCTTTATAATGTCATAATGAGAAAAAACCATTACATCGATTGGCTTTATATAATATTTCAACTTCGTACAGGAGAAATACGAACATAAACACAATTTCTCGATTATGGTGTATCGAGTTTCCGCATCATTCAAAACGCGACTTAAATAAAATATGGCTCTTTCGATGTCATTTTCATCCTCCTGAGCTAGCATGCTTCCAATGGTTTCATCTGTTGCTGAGATGTACAGCCTCATTGGTTTTCCTTTTATAGGTGGAATCATCACTAGAGGGCTTGACAAGTATCTCTTGAGCTCGTCGAAGGCTTTCTGGTGCTCTGCTTCCCACCGGAACGTTTCTTCTTTCTTAAGTCAAAGAAGAGAGGAAAAGGCCTTGGTCTTCTCACTGAGTTTGGCGATGAATCTTCTGAGAAAGTTGATTTTTCCCAGCAATGATTGCAGCTGCTTCTTGCTAGTTGGCGGACTTGTGTCGAGAATAGCTTTGGCTTTGTTCTTGTTGATCTCGATGCCCTTTTTGTGCACCACAAAGCCCAAAAAGTCACATGCAATCACACCAAAAGCACACTTGAGGGGGTTCATTTTTAAACCATGTTTCCTCATCCTCTCAAAGGATCTTCTTAAATGCAACAGGTGGTCATCCCTCGATGGAGATTTCACCACTATGTCATCAATATAAACCTGCATAAAAGTTTCAATGAAGTCATGGAAAATGGTATTCATTACCCTTTGGTAGGTCGTGCCAGCGTTTTTTAACCGAAATGGCATGACCACCCACTCATATGCCCCCAAGGCACCAGGACATCAAAAAGCTGTCTTCGACACGTCTTATTTTGCGATGAAAATCTGGTTGTAACCAGAATAATCATCTAACAAGCTCAAATACTCATGGCCAGCTGCTGAATCGACCATCATCTCAACAATGGGCATGTGATACTCATCCTTGGGAGTGGTAGATTTCAAATCCCGAAAGTCGATACAAACCCTCATTTTGCCATTCTTCTTAATCACTGGGACCACGTTGTTCCAACCAGTCAACATATCTAGCTATTCTGATGAACTTGCACCTTAGGAGCCTTTCAATTTCTTCTTTGATCTTTACCAAGACGTCTGGATGAAATCTTCTGGGCAACTGCTTCACTGGTTTCTTGTCTTCTTTGATTGGTAGTTGTAAGTCCACCAATTCTCGACTGAGTCCAGGCATTTCATCGTAATCCCAAGCAAAACAATCTTTGAATTCCTTGAGTAAGCCCACCATCTTATCCTTAAGTTATGGATCAATAAGAGCACTAATGTAGGTTGGCCTCTTCTTCGACCCATCACCCAAATCCACTTCCTCCAAAGGATCCTGAGCCTCCATCTTTTTGGCGACATCTATTAGCGGCTTTTCGAAACCTAATGGGCCATCATCGTAGATGCAATCTAGCCTTAGATTGTAAAGATCTTCTATGGCTTCGTCACTTTGCTCTTCCAAGCACGAGTTATCTTCTATTGTTATTGCCTCATCTTGAATCAACATCTCGACAGGCAAAATTGAAACGTCTATATCTTCTTTGATGGCCCCATCTTCAACCATTCTGTTGGCCTCTAGAGTTGTTTTTACCTTATTTTCGGCCGCGTAAGCCGAAATTCGAGCTAAGCTCGAATTAATCATCATTTTGTGGTTTTGCGACTTCCTTGGTGGAATTTTCATCTTCCTCACTCTGCCATCCATTCATGGCGTCTGCTTTGCATGACTCATTGAGGTGCAGTCCTCGAATGGTGTCTAAGGTCACAGAGTATTTTGAGTAAGGATTAAAATACTGGTTGGCCACTGTGTCTAGAGGAGCAATTGTGGCCAAGTTCTTTTCCAAATTCTTCTTATCGACGTAACCTGCTTCTGCCAGGTAGTAGCTTTGGTCTGCCTGCACATTCTCGACTACACCGTCTGTTTTCCAAATGGAAATCCTTTGATGCAAGGTAGAAGGTACTGCCCCTATGCCATGGATCCACTCCCTGAACAAGATCCCTGAAACGAACACACTGTGAGGTCCAATGACCAAAAAAGTTATGATATTTGCAATACTTTTTTCCTTTCTCCTGCTCAGGAGAAGGAAGTTTTTGGTCTTTAGGGACCACAATTAAACCATCAGACACAAGTATATCATAAATTGCATCACATTTGGTTACATCAAAAGTATAAGTTTTCACAGCAGGAGTGCTTTCCTGTGGAGATTCTTCTCCAGCCTTATTTTCATAAAGTTTTAATGCTTTGCAAACATAGGGGTCTCCTGGCTGGAGTTCAACCAAGTTGATATCGCTGATATCGACATCAGAAACGATCTCATGATAAACGCACGGGCTTCGACACCCTGGTTCGGTATCGATATATGCTACTTTCTCCTTCTTAGGCCACTTGCTGGTAGTCTTAGCCTTTTCGTCAGACTTTTGAGCTTTCAATAACTCGACATGCCTCACCCTGTCCTCAAGTTGTGACATATCTCGGATGTACTGCGTGTCGAGTTTCTTCCTAATGGAGTATTCCAAGCCGCCTGCGGCCAGGATAACCAACTCATGCTCTGGAACGTGAGTGAAGCATCGAGATTTCAGCATCCTGAACCTGTTCAGATAATCATCTATAGATTCAGTCGTTTTCCTCTTGACACTCGCCAGGTCCTTCAGGCTCACCTTACACTCTCCCCTAAAGAATTGTTCATGGAAGAATCTTTCCAATTGAGCCCACGTGTGAGCTGACCTTGGGACAAGGGTTGTGAACCATGTGAATGCGTTCTTAGTCAGAGAACTAGGGAAGTACTTCATCTTCAAATTCTCATTGATGGCTAAATCCCCTGCTTCGATTTGATACCTAGCTACATGTTCAACAGTAGACTCTCTTGAGCCCCCTGAGAATTTAGTAAACTTAGGGACCTTTCATCCACGAGGAAGCTCGGCTTCGAGAACTTCTTCAGTAAAGGCTGAGACAAAATGGGGTCTATTCGCAAAACCCACATTAAAACCATGTTGGTTTAACAATTGTTCGACTACGGCTGCAACATTTTGCTGCCCCCCAGCATTCTGGTGTCGAATTCTTTCCAAAACTCCATCAGTGTGCTCGTTCCTGTTCACCATGTTTGGAAGCGGTGGCACTGGACCACGCGCAAGAATTGCGACAGGCGGGATTGGTTCAATCCCTGGCAAAGGCGCAACTTCGACTTGGGCTCATAACACCATAATCAAACGCCCCATTTGTTGGGCTAACTGTTGGTTATTGGCATTAGTATTTTGAATCAAAGGGTTAATAATTTCCCCCATCTGTCGAGATAGCATATTAACCATCTCATGGTTGCTATCATCAACTTGTTGCCTAATGGCTTGAAGTGAACCTGAGTTCATGCTTGTAGCCAAGTAAGTCTGTGAACTGGGCCCTGTAGTAAAGCCAGGAGGGCTAACACGACTTCCTAAGTTCAGCATTGTACCGTTTGCCCCAAAAGGGGGTACCCCAAAGGGGAGGACATTTTCAGAAAATGTTGAATAATTGTCTTGCAAGCCCTGCATCATGGAAGTAGGCATGCCAAAAGGCATGTCTCTCGCGGGTAGGGAGACATTTGGCATGAATGAGGTTTGAGGCACGTTGGCCACTCCTCTCGTCACCGTTGGGGGTGTTATTACCTGAACTGACGTTGAAATGGGCATTTCTGCCACAACAGACACTGATATGCTCTGAGTTGGCATGGTGGTGCCAGAACTCATCCCAGAGGGTATTTCTTCATTTTTGTTACCACTGCTTCCACCAGGACTACTTTGATTGACCACGTTAGATCCCTGGGGTGAGATTCTGCCTCGATTGCTCGCCATACTCACAGTCTTACCAAAGTGTTGTGTGCAAATGGTGTTTTTCGACAAACAAGAGTGAAACGTTAATTCGTAAGCAAAACAAACAATTTATAAAAACTGAAAACTTAATTTCATTAAACAAAATGCAAAGTACAGGAAACGCAACTTAGAAACAAAGGGAAATTACATCAAGCGGGAAATCGACAGGAAATCAAAATGAAATCGAACAAAACAACAAGTTTTAAAGCACTAAATGCAGGGAAGGTAAATTGTTGGTACTGCGACATACTCCTTCGTCATCACGTTAGGCTCTTGAAGTCTCTTTGATGTGGACATGTGAGCTTTTTAGTGAGTTTTTTGAGTTGAGTTGGGAACCCTTTCTTCTGAATGATCTTCTCCTATTTATAGTGCTTCATTGCTTCACACGTCCTTGGCGGTTTTTTCCTTCTGCTGAATGGGTTAGTGGGTTTGTTACTCCACGATCTCATACTTGCTCCAGAAGCTTCTTGCATCATGGGAATGGGCATGCATCTCAATCGCTTGCCTGCATCGTGGGTAGCTTGCGTTGTGGGTGAAGGCACACGCTCTTAACCGTTTTTCTTGCATCGTGGGTGTTCGCACGTGCTAACAACTGCCCGCTTTTTCCGTAACCGCTTCAAGCATTGTCTTTGTCTAATTCCACGATCAGCTTAACTTGTTAGTATAACTGTTTACAGTGATATTTAGCAAACAAACATTCTCCAAATCCGATTGGAAAACGTTTAAGAAGTTAAGAATTTTGCGAATTAAGGACCCTTTTGGGAAAACGTCTTGCCAAAGTGTTGCGTGTGAAAGCTAGACAACTCGACAACCGTGTGTCAAGAGTGAAATCGATAAGTTAATGGACTTGCAAATTTAAAAGGTACTGAATTTCAAATTGCATTAAACAAACCAAAGGGTACATCAAATAAGTCGAAAAACAACTAATTACATTAGACAGAAAGAAATCGACAGAAAAGCAAAAGTGAAGAAATGACAAGCTTAAAACACTTAAAGGCATGAAACATAAATGGCTGGCTCAGCAACATACTCCTCCATGATCACGTTAGGCTCGTTGAGTCTCTTTGATGCAGACATGTGAGCTTTTTAGTGAGTTTTTTGAGAGTTGAGTTGAGAACCCTTTTTTCTGAATCAGATTCTCCTCTTTGTAGAGCTCCATGTCCTTTGTACTCTTGGTGGTTTCCCCTCCTTACTGGATGGTGTTAGTGGGTCTGATTCACCACGATCTGCTGCTTGCCCCGGAAGTTCCATGCGTAGTGGTGAAAGTGGTTTTCTTCAACCGTTTCCTGGCCACGTGGATAGCCATCGTGGGGAGAAGCACACGCTTTTCCAACTGCTTCAGTCAATGCCGCACGTGGTAAACATGCTCGTGTTTATAGCACTGGTTTCCTGTGTGTTTGTCGAATTCCACCACCCTTTTTGACTTAGCATTTTTCCTGACTCTTCTGGTTCATGTTTTCGACAAGGCCCATACGTTTTAGGCCAAATATTTTGGGCCAACAGATGCCCCCCAAAAATGTTGATTCTCGACTACCAGGTCTTGGAGAGATCAAGCATTTTTTGAACTTGAATTTCGAACAGCATTGCGATTTTTGAAACTTCTTACGTTTCTGTAATCTTAACCTTTCATTTTCATGTCCAATCAGAAGTCATAGCGTCTGACTTCGCCTGCTATTTTGCAGTCTCTTCACTAGAGTCATCATTGCTCCTTTTTAGCCTATATATTAGGACTTTTCGGTTATAATAATAAAATAACCGTTTGGATTTCAAATTTTATGCAATGTCGTGGAATGCAGCTTCATATCTGTTTCTTCTTCCGTCTATAAATACACCATTGTTGTTTCCTTGCAAGCTTTACGCTTTTCAAATCTTTCAAGTTCTACCTGTGATCATCTAACTTTTGCTTTCCCATTTCTTTATGGTGCATTCTCTAACCATTTTCATGGCTTCCGACTCTGACAACGTCATCCCATTGGCTGCTGCTCTTGACATGGGTGAGAACAAGCGCGTTCCTATTCCAGACCCACCATACGAAGAGGAGAAGAGAGCTATCTGGAAATCTCAGGTACTCATTCTTATCTCTGTTAATGGTACATTACGTGCCATGCTAGGTCCCTTGAAGAAAGCAAGAAAAGATAGGCTTACTAGCCTTCCTAATGGTTATGAGCGATTTCACCCTAGTATTCGAGGGGAGGAGCTCATCCTTGCTTTTCGACCTTCTTATCGCTTGCCCTTCCTGAACGATCCCAAGAGGGCTTTTAGATCTGCCCCACCCAATCCTACTGCTAGTGATGGAGCCTACTTGAAGTGGCTTGATAGGGTAGAAGCTAGTAAGTCTGGGCATTGGAAGGTAGTTGGGATTTTTGACTTGATTCAACTGTCGAGATCATCCATCTCCTATAATCCTGCCATGCTTTTGAGCTCGCTCTATTTCTGGGAGAGGTCCACCAACAGTTTTCATGTTCCTTTTGGCATGATCACCCCTACTCTTCTTGATGTTCCTGCCATCACTGGCCTTTGGGTCGTGGGTGATGATTACCATTCTACTGATGCCCCAACGGACACTATAGCCATTCCGACGGACAATATAGCCTTCAGCCGATTCATTGAGGAACATTATGTCGAAGACGGCGAGGTTTCTGATGCTGAGCATGTTGAGTTTCCCCTATATTGGCTCTCTGCTTATGTATTCTGCACTAAATCCCTGAGGATTCCCGCCAAGCTTCTTCCTTTGGCTAATTTACTGCATGAGGGTCGAAAAATCGCTTTGGCCAGACTTGTGCTTGGCAACCTCTATCAGATGATTAATGAAGCAGTGGCCCATATTCGAGATCCCAAGATCTCGTCTCTGAATACAGCTGGTCCTTTGTGGTTGCTTCAGTTTTGGATGAATTCGGTTTTCGAATCGTTTCTTCCGGCCAAGAAAACCCCTCCGGTGGTGTCTAACACAAGGATTGATGCTCACATGCTTGAAACCCTAACTCCTCCCTATGAAGCTTCCTCCTTCGAACTCGATTCCAAGCAGTACTTCACCATGTTTTTTGAACTGAAACACTATCGTTCCAGCTTTGCGCCATACATCAAACCCACTTATGGCCCACGGTGGTTACGAAATTCTTACCCCAATCTTCCTGGCTCAGAGGATTTCTCCCAACACCAGCTTGAGCTCTGGCAAACCATACTATACCCCCGAGTGTTAACTATCAATTTTGCCAGCAATGATTTTACCCACTGTGGTTACAATCCTCAGCTGGTTGCTCGACAGTTTGGGTTAAGCCAAGACATGCCCAACACATTATTCGATGATTCCATTATTCTTTATCCTGGCACCGTTACCAGACGCAGGGTCTTCGACACCACCATTGACTACTACAATAAGAAGCTGATTGACCTTAGTCCTTTTCGCTTCACTCCTTATTTTTATGTCACCAAAGCGTTTAAAACTTGGTGGTCTGCTTATTGGAGTGGCATTTCACTGCCGATCGATGACTGTTTTCAGCGCATAACAAATTGTTTACTTTTGCATAAACAAGCTCCTAAGAAGACCAAAGGTATGCACCTGGCCGAGATCAACGCTTTTCAACAATTCTTCAGTGTAGTGTACTACTTTCCGGGTCCTCGACTTCGAGAAACTGTTGCCAAAGCAGCTCAAGTTCTTAGGAAAATGTGAGAGTCTAAAGCCAAGAAAACTCGGTTGATTATCCCTCCTGATGAGAATGGTCTTTCTTTTATTATTCGAAAACCTTGCTTTAAATTCCCACCTTTGCCTACTTGTAAGTATGCTCTGGCCTTTCCTGTAGTGCTTCCTAAGTGGGTTGACCATGTAAGTATCAAGAATTTTTTCCATAGTGCATTACCTCCTCGGAAGCGGGTGACCTGGACTAAATGCTACCTGTGGAATTATCCTTTCTATGTGTCGGTCGAAATCTTCAACCACATATCGATAAGAACGCTTATTGGTCAAGGTAATTATTTCGACCTGACATTTTCGTGATATTTGTGACTTGATTCTTTTCTCTCTACTCTTTCAGCTGAACCCATTCCTCAACGAGCTCCTCAAGCCTCTCCCCGTGCGACCTCAGTCAACATTGATATTGATGATGATGATGATGGTGACAATGTTAGCTTGGCCGACAAGCTTAAAATACCAAAGGTAATATCTTAGTATTGCAGTTCTGTTCTTTCCTTGGTATACATGTATTGCGTAACCTTTTGCTTTTATTGCAGAGTCAAAAAAGAGGGGCTACGCCTGCTACTTCTGCAAGTCAGAAGAAAACCAGAGGTGCTAGTGGGTCTGCTGTTATCCAGCCTTCTCCAGCTGGGTCTGCAAGCCATCGTGAGGAGGTCCAGAAGGGCAGTACCCAACCTGCCAACAAGGTTCGAAATGCCACGCGTACTCTGCTTTCGTGTGCTTTAAAAGTTTGCTGACTTAACTTTTGCTCATGTCGAAATGCAGGAGCATTCTGCTTCTAGTCTTCCGTTTCAAGAAGTTGCGCCTATCCCTGACGAGAAGGCCTCGGCGAAGAAGACTTCTAGAAAGAAATCTAAGTATGGCCGCAGATCTGGCAGCCACTCCTCTCATCATTCTAGGAGTTCGACAACCCCCAGTCCTCCCAAAGAGTCTGTCCCCAAGGTAAATGATCATCAGTTATGGCTCGTCTTGATTTGTTTTCTTTTCCTTTCCCTCAAATATTTTTACTTTTTATTCTTCAGAGGGCTGGCATGTCTAAAATTGCTGCGCCCCGAGCCAAATTGTTACCTCGTAATCCTCCACGAGTTGTTCTATCGAGTCCGTTGAGAAGTTTGGGGTCCTCGAGTTCGAGTTTAGATTCTAGCGAGTTAGACCTTATTTGGGACAAGTTGAACTTCTATTTCAATTCGAAACCAATTGCTTGGAAACATCCTGGTTGTGCACCTTATTACACTAAGGAATGTCGAGATAACTTTTCTAATTTTCCTCCATAGGATACTCCGAACGAATCTTCTCCAACCCATAAGCAAAATGAGCCACATGTTGAGGTACAAAGTGGTGAAGATCAAGTACTCCCAGTCACTCAGCCTGACCAAGTGATTGGTGTCATGCCTCCTCCCAAGGTCAGTGCTCGGAGCTCGACACAAGCTGGCTTTTCTCTTGGGCCTCAACAGGACTCTGGAGCTGCCTTACTTTCTCCTCAAGCCAAAGGTGGTTCTGCTTCTTCAAAGACAGCAGCTTCATCCCATGCTTCTGGTGAAAGGCTTAATGCCCTCTTGGTTCAAAACCCACTCGCCATCATCCAGAGTTTCCTCGATGGCACTCTGAACCTTGACTCTCCGCCACCCCATGCTGAAACTACTGAGACTGCTCAGTCTAGAGAGATAGCCAGTTCTGGCCGGGTTGAGGAAGCTTTGGCTAAGCTAAAGGGCTTGGTTTTCGATGGAGGATTTGTCGATAAAGTCCGTGCTGACCCTCAACCAGGCCATGATGCCATAGAGCTGCTTACTTTCCTGTTGGGCCAGAGTCTCGACCAAGCTCAGGCTGATGCTCTTGTCGAACTCCAGACTTTCCTGGTTGATCTCTTGGCCACGCTGGACAGCGCTAACACTGTGGAGCAGCTCATCAAAACCAAGGAGACACAGGTGACTTCTGGCACCCAAGGGCTCTTAACCGTGCAGGCTGAGGTTATCGAGTTGACTGCCAGGAAGACTCTTATAGCAACTGACCTATCGAGCGTGGACTCTCGGATGGAAGAGCTTCAAAGGGAGATGGCAAAGCTTGAAAATGAGAAGGCGAGGTTGGTCGAGGAAGGCCCTGTTGTCAATGCCCGGCTGACTACTCTAGCTGCTGAATGCACCAACGTGATGTTGTCGACATCTCAGCTCTCCAAGGAGGTTGCAGCACAGAAGCACGTCAAGCGAGATTTGGATGCAAGGATCGTTGCTGCTGGAGCTCAGCTTGAGGCCTTTAAATCGAGGATTTAAGACTTTTGTACTTTTGTTGTCTTAGGCTTGTAATGACTATGCTTGTGTGGCCCTTGTTGCCACTGTTTATGATGTTTGCACTTTATGCCTTTCGCGACAATGCCTTGATTAATTCGCGTTTAAAGATGTCGACATAATTTGTCTACTATCCATTTATGTCTTATTGTCGAGTTTACATACTTTGCCAAACACTCCTCCTGCCTGGCTTTTTGACTTCAACACCATTTAACTTGGTATCTTTCGCAGTAATCTAACTTTCCATCTCCCAAGCCATTAATTAACTTCTTGAAAATAGAGTAATTTATGACGTTCTTTTACCACGTTCTTGTTCAACGGCGAAACAACTTCTTCCACTCACGGTCGTGGCTGACATGGGTGACTGTGCTTAGGTAACGATTGGCAACTGCTTGCCATGCATTAATGCAACTGTTTGTTTTACTTCATTATAAATAAAGTCGTTCTTACCTTTTCTCATTAGTAACTTCTTTTCTCCATTATTATCTTCTTTCTGCCATTGCATTCTTGATTTCTGATCATGGATAGCAGACTCATTCTTTACCGCGTCAGTGAGATGGCTTTTCAACGCAATCTTTTTCATGATATGTTTGCGTCTTCCTCTCGCCTTGATGATATCTTGGAGCTTACTGATCAGCTGCTTCAACGGCGCATCATTGCACGCGTTAAAATCCCTCTTCAGGAGTTCCGAGGGTTACTCGTTGAGGCCAAGCCTCTGTATGAAGAATACAGGGAGCTTTCCCTGATGGCGTTCTCTCAAGATGATCAAATAGGTGAGTTGAAGGAGAAGTTCGACCTTCTCCAAGCTTCCCTGGACCAGCAAGATCCAGAAGGTCTTGTTCGACTAGCTGCTGAGATTGCTGCGGTCTCCCTTGAAGACTCAACTGCTCGTCAGAAGAAGGCTCGACTTGAGAGCCAGATGGCAGCGCTGGTGGATCAACTAGATCCTCTACAAGCTAGATATGATGCCTATAAGGCCAAACTTCCCTTTTAGGCTATTAGTTTCTTTTGTATTTGGCCATTATTGTAATGCCTTATTTGATTAATAAAACATTTCTATTTTGGCAATCTCGACGCTATTATTTATCTGATCTCGACTTCATGCAGCATTGGCTTATACGCTTTCAGGTACTTGCCATTTATTGTAACATGTCGACGTTGGCCGCTTAATTCTTTAATCAAGTAGGCGTTATTAGACAATGGTTTCTCGACTTTGAACGGTCCTTCCCAAGTGGGGGCCCATTTTCCATAAGCTCTGTCTTTTTTATCCATTGGTAAAATAACTTTCCAAACGTTATCCCCCGTGACAAAAGATCGATCTCTAACCTTCTTGTTGTAGGCTTTGGCTACGCGATCCTTTTGCCTGATCAAAACGTCTAGCGCTAAGAGTCTTTCTTCATCGAGATTCACCAATTCATCTAGCATCATGTTCTAGTAGTCTTCACTAGGAATCTCCACTTGCCTTTGAATCCTGCACGATTGCAAGTATACCTCTGCCGGCAGTACCGCCTTTTGGCCATAGGCCAGTCGAAAAGGGGTTGCTCCTGTCGCTTCCCTAGGTGAATTCATGTAAGCCCACAGGATTTGGCTTAAAGACTCATGCCAGCTTTTTGGTTTTCGACCACATGCTTTTTGATCAGGCTAATTAGAGTCTTATTGGCGGCCTCCACTTGGCCATTTGCCTGAGCGTAGTAAGGAGTTGAGGTTAGAAGCTTTATGCGCCAGGATTCTGCAAAAGCCGCTACTTTTCGTCCTACGAACACCGTGCCTTGATCCGTTGTGAGTGATTTAGGCAACCCAAAACGATACACTATGTGATTCTGTATGAACTCGATTACCGTTTCTTGTGTTACATTTTGTAGTGGAATGGCTTCGACCGATTTGGTAAAATAATCTATTGCTACGATTATGTACCTGTGTTGCCTCGATGACGCCGGGTGGATCTCGCCAATTAAATCTATAGCCCATCTCCTAAAGGGCCATGGCTTAATAATAGAGTGCAATTCACTAGCCGGCACGTGTTGGATTCCTGAATGTTTCTGGCAATCTTGACAACCTTTTGCATATTCGATGCAATCTTTCATAATAGTTGGCCAGTACATTCCTTGTCTAAAAAGAATCCATTTCATTTTTGCCCCTGCTTGGTGAGCTCCGCATAAACCATCGTGTACGGCTGAAACAGCTATGAATGCATCATCTTCGCTCAAGCCCTTCAGCAATGTTCCGTCGACATTTTTCTTGAACAACTCATTGCCCATGATAGTATAATTTAGCGCTCTATACTTGATTTTCCTGTCGGTTGATCCTACGGGGTTTTGCAAATATTCGACAATTGGCTTTCTCCAGTCATTAGGAGCGAGGTTATTGATAACCATAATGTCGAGATCTAAAGGACTCAGTTTTTTCTTGATCCTAATCAACTCTTTCAATTTTTGTTTATCTATCATGTACCCGGAAGCAATTTGTGCCAACTCATTAGCCTCTTGATTACTTATCCTAGGTACCTAGCTGATTCCTGCTTGGTCGAAATTGGCGAGTAAACTCTAATACTTTTCCAAATTCTCGCTTATACACTTATATTCTTTGGTAAGTTGTTTCACTACCAATTCTGAATCGCCTTTAATCTCGACGTTTTTTGCCCCCAAGGCCAACAATATTTCGAGGCCAGAGACTAGGGCCTCGTATTCAGTTTCGTTATTAGAGCAGCTCTCTTGAATTCGAAACATGAATTTAGTTGGAATGCCTTGCGGGGATACTATGAACATTCCAATTCCTGATCCTGCCTTATGGCTTGAGCCATCGAAAAACAACTTCAAGGTTGTAATCCTACATAAGTTATCTCTTTAGGCAAAGTATGATCTGCCAAGAAATCAGCTACTGCTTGCCCCTTAATTGCTTTCAAAGGAGCATAAGTGAGCGAATATTCGGTTAATGCTAAAGACCATTTACCAATTCGACTATGCAAAATAGGCTTGGATAACATGTGCTTTATTATATCAAAGTGAGAGAAAACCATTACATCAACTGGCTTTATATAATATTTCAGCTTGGTACAAGAAAAGTACAGGCACAAACACAATTTCTCGATCATAGTGTATCGAGTTTCAGCATCGTTTAACACACGGCTTAAATAAAATATGGTTCTTTCGACGCCATCTTCGTCTTCTTGTGCCAACATACTCCCAATGGTTTCGTCTGTTGCTGAAATGTATAATCTCATTGGCTTTCCTTTTATGGGAGGAATCATTACTGGAGGACTTGCCAAATAGTCTTTGAGCTCATCAAATGCTTTTTGGTGCTCTGCTTCCCAGCGAAAAGCGCCTTCTTTCTTCTGTCGAAGAAGCGATGAAAAAGGCTTAGTTTTGTCGCTAAGATTGGCGATAAACCTTCTAAGGAAATTGACTTTGCCCAATAGTGACTGCAGTTGTTTCTTGCTGGCTGGTGGACTGGTGTCGAGAATAGCTTTGGCTTTGTTCTTGTTGATTTCGATGCCTTTCTTGTGCACCACAAAACCCAAAAAATCACATGCAATTACACCAAACGCACATTTAAGAGGGTTCATTTTTAAACCATGCATCCTCATTCTTTTGAATGACTTCCTTAAATGCGACAAATGTTCGTTCCTTGATGGGGACTTAACCACTATGTCATCGATATAAACCTGCATAAAAGTTTCAATAAAATCATGGAAGATGGTGTTCATTACCCTTTGGTAGGTCGCGCCAGCGTTTTTCAAACCAAATGGCATGACCACCCACTCATATGTCCCTAAGGCACCAGGACATCGAAATGCCGTCTTGACACATCCTCCTTGGCAATGAAAATCTGGTTGTAGCCAGAGTATCCATCCAATAAACTTAAATATTTGTGGCCTGCTGTTGAATCTACCATCATCTCGGCTATGGGCATGTGATACTCATCATGGGGTGTGGCAGCATTCGGGTCTCGAAAATCTATGCAGACTCTCATCTTGCCATTTTTCTTGATTACTGGGACAACATTAGCTAGCCACTCGACATATCTGGCCGCACTAATGAACTTGCATCTTAGCAATCTTTCGATTTCTTCTTTGATTTTCACCAGAACGTCTGGATGGAATCTTCTGGGCAGTTGCTTCACTGGCTTTCTGTAAGACCCGAGATAGTTAAGATAAATAAACTCGGTCAATTTCTCGGTTTAGTGCTTTAATGCTCGGTTAATGTGATGTTTATGGGTGTGACATTGTACGATGAATTTTATCTTAGGAATGTAGTATTTTGATTATTAATATCAAAGTTATTTTCCAAGTGTTTCATTCTTCGTTCGTCGAAGAATTCGGCTGCACTACGGAAAACGGTCGATGTGAGACCCAAGTTTTCAAATTTGGAATAAACGGAATAAAATTTCTTTTCACGATTAATTTGATGTAACGTGAAGGGAAAACCTGAACAAGGGTTAAATGGATGGAATGAATTTGTGTCAAAGTCGATAAAAGCTAAGGATTGTATCAAAGTCGATAAAAGTTATAGCACGACTAATATTCGCATTTAAACCTAGGACAAGAATCTTAGGAAACAAAACTATGTTCCACCCTTGGAACACTATAGGAAATTTTCCAAAAATCTTCTAGAGGAATATAAGACTTTCTCTTATTCCTTTCCATAACCAGCGTTTCGATACGAAACCCTGGAATGTACGAACGTCAAATTCCGATACTCGGAGGTTTGCCGAAACCGAATCCCTGATAGTTCAGAAACCCTAAAACCAACGGACGATGAAGACTTTGTCTATTCCGAGCTTCAAACGAAGATTTCACCCGCGATCACCTATTTCTCTCGATATTTCTAATCTTTCTTCAGAACAAAGTTTTCTCATCCGACATCAACTGCAAAAAGTGATTTTTCGGGTAGAACTGATTTACACCGACTTTTGATCGTTTGATTAAATTTCAAGAAACCTGTTTTGAGTTCTGGAATTCTGTCGCCAGAACCTATCTTAGAATTCTCCGAGGATTACACAGGAAAAATCGGAATCGCGAAATTTTCATTTTTCGAAATTTTCCAAAAACTATAAATAGCGGGAAAATGAAAAAAATTCAAAAAACTCACCCATTTCCCCCATTGAACCCGCGAGCTTCCAAGAGAGGAGGAGGATTTTGATTTTCGCCGTTTCTTGCCCGTTCGCTTCACCGATCGTTGCAAATCGAAGACCTTGAGGTAGGTAAACCATATCTCTCTTCTGATCGTCGTTTCTGTCGACTTCTCCTATGTCTTTCTGTGCTCAAAGTTTTGAGCTTTTTGTAAAACTGTCCAAATAAGCTGATTTCAGTGTCTAAACTTATTCCCTGCATGCTCCTGAGCGTGTTCTGCGGATTATATTTTGTCGAATGTCGACGAAATGCCGCCGGGATCAATTTCTGATGGAAAAACCCATTTTTGGGTAAAGCTCCGTTCTTTACGTTAAAAACTCGCGACTTAGCTTCGTGCTAGTAGGATTAGTTGTCATAAATGTCGTTTTTGACGTACCCATCCAATTTGTTTTTCGAAAATCCAGTTTTGAAATTCTGAGCTGAATATAATGACCAAAATACCCCTGCGACAGTTTTTCATCCGAAAATTTTTCCGAGCCTAGACCCGTCTTAGTTACGGCTAATGAAAACCTAGGAACCAAGTTTGATCGAAGAAAAATCGATCCCCCTAATTAGGGAAAGTGGCCGAGAGCTCCATTAAGGGGGGAGGGGGGGAATTTTGGTTTTTCGAAAACTTGTCTTAACGCGTTAGATTGTCGTACGTAGGAGTTGGTAATGTGTCGTGTGACCCTAGTGCGTTTTGTTTGTTGAGTTTCTGACTCATTGTGCTTGATTTCTGTGATTTGTTCTAAGGTTCATTTGAAGGATTTTGTGAAGTTCCAGAAGAAAATTGTGAGGGCTACTCACTGAATACTAGCTAATGCTTTAGGTGTCGACGAATTCGACTTGATTTACTGTTTATGCACTTGATTGTGTTTGACTGGGAAAACTGTTTTCTGAGGCTACGACTGACAATTGATAATCTTTTATTATTGATTGTCATTGAGGTTGATTCATATGCTAAATGCTACCTGGGTAATCTAGGAGGTGTGATATCTGCCCTATATGCTAAATGCTACCTGGTTAACTTAGGATGTGTGATATTTGCCCTATATGCTAAATGCTACCTGGTTAACCTAGGATGTGTGATATTGCCCTATGTGCTAAGTGCTAAATGGTTATTCCTCAATGTGCTGTTATATGTGCCATGACTGTTGGATTGTATTGTTTGAATATGCAAGTACACATATATCTGTTATTCGGCAGAGTGAGGATAACGGGCTGTTATGCCACCTTTTAATGTGAGATTTTGAGAAAGTTTGACGGGACGGACCGAGGTTCGGACCCTTGATACTGTTGATGGATCGAGACCTTCTCTGGGAGTTATTTGGGGTCATGGGATCTTTTGAAACTTATAAGACTTGAGATAAAACTAAATGAAAATTATTTTACGAGGAAAATCCATAAAACATTAAACAACCTCTAAACCTTTGATTAATGATTACAAATTCAATTAAGAGCTTAAGACCTGGATATTAGTTTCTAGGAAAATGAGAAGTGTCGCCGAGTCCAAGTTTGGGGAAACTTGATGAGTTTCCGAGTATGTCGATACTCTTTGCTCGAGAAGCAGTTTTGTTGTTCGACTATCTGAAGGATAAGTCAGGAAATTGATAAGTTTTGAGTACTTTGATGCTCTTTCGCTCGATGAGCTGATTTGTTGTTGGGCTATCTTGAGGATAAGCCGGAAACGGGTAGTTTCCTAGTACATTGGTACTTTTTGCTCGCTGAGCAGTTTTTGACCATCGGATGGAGATGAGTCGGATGATTCGAGAAATCATCATGAGTTACTTTTTATAATTAATTGTCTTTTGTCGCAGAATCGACATTTACCTTAGGGTATTCTTTTTAGAGACAATTACTTAGCTAGAACACGTGACAACGTGACGAGTGAGGTCGGAGACGTTGTTTGGCTAACCACTTGTATTCATGCACTCATTGAGGTTAATACACGGTGGGATTGCCGGACCTCGTTGGATTCCAAAAATGGTCATAAGACCCGGATTTCCATGTAAGAACACTGCGGTGATTCTTGGTAGCAGACGGAAATGGCAGGCCTGCGGGTTTACTGCTGATCTGACTACACTTTGTTTGGTATAAGAGACACGCGAGCGGAAATGGTCCCACCGTGGCTGGTGTTAGGGCTGACTCGTTAGTGCCCATCCCTCCGGATTGCATCTTGTTCCTTTGCATATGCATTTCATGCACCATTCATGCTGATTATAGTTGCTGTTTGTGTTTGTTACCTGTCAGTGTTTTGATTTATGTTATATGCCAGCAAATGTTATATATGTCTATTGGACAGGTTTTGCAACTAAAATGTTGACATCTGTAATTAAGCCTATGTGGCTAATATTTAATTTTTGCCTATTGGATGTACTATTATGTAATTCTTTGAGTTGACCCTTGCGCGTGCTACCTGTGTATGGGGGGCTATGTATGCCCTTTTTGTCAGATGATGTCTATGTCCGACTGGTTCGAGATGGTCGTCCCCACGGGGGGGACTAGATTTGAGTTGCTTGACACAGAGACCCCGGGCTCGTGGGTGGTAGACCCCGCAGGTCACCGAGCCATTTACACGGGGCGTATTATGGAGGACCACGTGGACCGATTTGGGAACCTGACGCAAGGAGTTTTGAGACGCCACACCGTTAGCTTCAACCTACCACCGGGCGTGCATTGTGGCCCTGGAGTTGTAGTGCCACCACCACCATCGTCGCCTGAGGATGAGGAGGACCCGTCAAAGGAGTTGCCGGTAGGGGGTGCTTCGTCTGAGTCCAGCTCACCCACCGTTGCGGCTGCTGTCTTGGGATCGGGTACAGTACCCGTGGTACCTGCTGTGAGGACCGATGCCGTTGTTGACGTGATCGTCCTGGATTCCAATTCAGACGACGATCATGGGGATGCGTAGTTGGCGTGGTGTGTAGTACTCCTAGAGTAGGGATTAGGGTAGGAGTAGCGTCGTGGCTCTGATCATCAGTTTTTCTCATTTTGGGGCAGGGTAGGTCCCCGACCTGTAGCTTTTTGTGTGGTTCTCTTGACGGGAGTCACAGGGAGTTGGTCGGATTAGGAGGTATTTTGAGGTGACCTACTTTCTGGTTGGAGGACTGTATATCAGGATACTGACTCTATATTTTGTGTTGTACATATTTGTCGTTAGGCACTACTTTTCCGTCACTGGAGGCTACTCGTGACGTGGTTCACCGTTTAGTTGTGGGGAGTGTATATATTGTACATTAGTTCTGTTTACTTTTAGTTGATGCATCTTTAAGATTTGACGAGTCTTTATTTACTGGAAAAAAATATATATCGAAAAAAAAATACCTACGTTTTTCCGCTTTTATTTTCTTTTTGGTTACTAAAGTGACGCCACCGAAATCGGGGTGTTACATTTGTGGTATCAGAGCTTGTCGAGTCTTTCGGGAGTCTTTGGGGAATAAGTCTTCTGTGCTAGGTTGTGTGACTCTGCAAAGAGTAAAAATTGATTGTCTGCAAGCGATTTTTCGCTTAGAATTGTTTGAAGTTATTGTTTAATCATATTGTATAGTTATGTTAGATGCTATCTTATGATGAGTACTAACTGTTTGTTTGACTTAACAGAACATGGTGAACACTAACCAATTAGCGGAGATGATGGCCACTATGGCCCAAGTTGTGACTGCCCAAGCAAATGAAAATGCTTTGAGACGTGCAGCTGAGGAAGCACGTGATCAGCATCAGTGTCAGAGGGAAATAACTCTGGATCAGAATAAGGGATTAAATGATTTTAGGAGACAAGACCCACCAAAGTTCTCGGGTGGTACTGACCCTGATAAAGCGGATCTCTGGATCCAGGAAATTGAGAAGATTTTCGGAGTGTTGCAAACTGCTGAAGGTGCCAAGGTTGGCATGGCTACTTATCTGTTGATTGGGGATGCTGAATATTGGTGGAGAGGCGCCAGGGGAATTATGGAAGCCAACAATGAAGAAATCAACTGGAATTCTTTCCAGACTGCATTCCTGGAGAAGTATTTTCCAACAAGTGCTCGGGATGAGCGAGAGGCACAGTTCCTGACACTTCGTCAAGGGAGTATGTCTGTACCTGAATTTGCTGCTAAGTTGGAATCTTTGGCTAAGCATTTCCAATTTTTCCATGATCATGTTGATGAACGCTACATGTGTAAGCGTTTTGTCAATGGATTGAGGCCGGATATTGAGGATTCTGTGAGGCCACTGGGAATCATGCGTTTTCAGTCGCTTGTTGAGAAAGCTACAGAGGTTGAGTTGATGAAGAATAAGAGGTTGAATCGTACTGGAGGTGGAGGACCAGTGAGATCAGGTTCTCAAAATTACCAAGGAAAAGGGAGATTTCATAACAAGAAACCATATCAACGTCCTGCTGGAAGAGGGTTTACCTCAGGATCTTACAGACCTATGGCCGGTACTGCTGGAGGTTCTGGAGATCAGGCTGTGAATAGAAATGTGAATTGTTTCAAGTGCGGGAAGCTGGGGCACTATGCCAACGCGTGTACAGACACGAGGCCTAAGTGCTTTAATTGTGGCAAGTTTGGACACAATGCCAGTCAGTGTAGGGCACCCAAGACTGAAACGTCTGTTAACACTGCTAGAGGGAAACGTCCTGCCGCCAAAGCAAGAGTTTACACCATGGATGGTGAAGAGGCTGAAGGAGTTGATGGTCTGATCAGAGGGAATTGCGAGATTGACGGTAATCTCCTAACTGTACTTTTCGATTCCGGTGCAACGCATTCGTTTATTTCTAGGGAGTGCGTGACCAGACTGAAACTGCCTGTTACTGCTTTGAGCTTTGATCTTATTGTCACTACACCTGCTAGAGCCCTACTTGCTAATGCTGCATGCATGTATTGTCCGGTGACATATAGGGATAGAGTCTTTCATGCTAATCTGGTATGCTTAACTCAAGAACTTAGATGTTATTCCAGGAATGGATTGGTTATCTCATTATCATTGTCTTTTGGACTGCAACCGAAAGAGAGTGGTTTTTCCTGACTCGGATCTTTTCGAGTATCTATCTGCGAATCATATCAGCAACCCACAACACGCACACCATGCCTTCTCATGCTTCTCATCACCAAGCTTCTTTTCTCTTCTCCTTCCTCACACCCAAACATGGCAGCCACACCACCACCGTCCTTGCTCTCCCCATGGCTGAGCACGCAAACTGCCACCATGAAGCCACCTTGTTTCTCTACTTCGTGAACCACCAACCATCACCACGCAAGCTCCTCCTTCTTCACGCAAGAAAGCCACCATGGCAGCCACCACGTTCCTTTTCTTTCTCTCCATGGCCACCACAAGAAGGCCAGCACCACAAGGAGACACCATCACCATTTTCCTCTCCTTTGCTGTACACGCACACCATGTTTCTTCTTCCTCTATCAACCATGGCAGCACCCCATCATCAACATGTTCTTCTTCTTTCTTCCTCACGAAGCCACCACCGATGGCCACCCACAACACCATCATGGACACACCACATGAACCACCACCATGGGTCTCTCTTTCCAGCCGAGAGCACCACCTCCATGGCCACGAAGCAAGCAAAGAGAAACGACAAAGGAACCATGAAAGAAAACAGGGGAGAACGACGTGAAAACGCCACCGCCGCCGGCGTCGCAAACTTCGACCTTCGATTCCGGTGTACTCGGACCTCCGTTCACAGCGAGGTTAGTACCGTTGGAACCCTTGCGGTGTCCACAACAAAACCCATATTCCGGATCGTCGTTCCGTCGCCGTCGACCGCCGCCGCTGCCGCCTTCGGGAGCTCTTTCCGGTCAACTCCGGCGACCGATGGAAAAACAGAGGATACTGCTATGATCCTTACCGTGAGGAGAGCAAAACCCTATCTTCAATTTCGTATTTGGGTCATTTTATTCGACGACCCCGACAACCACCGTCGACCTTCGGCTGAACTTTCTGGGCAAACCGTCGACTCTTTGGGGAAACGGACAGCGCCGTTGAGTTTCTGGCCGCGAAAAGATGAAGGAACAACCTTCCTTTGTGTCTCCGGCGACAGTTCCTCCGTCAACCCCGTGGGCCGCAACTTTCTCTGGCGACTCTTCGCCGACAAGTTTCAGAAACTTGATTTTCGTACGATGAACGGAAGCACCCTGCATCGAAGCTACACAATGGAAGGAATCGAGCCGACGCAGGCAAACAAAGATGTAATCGGATCGGAGTTGCACCTTAGTATGGAAATTGGCTAAGGTGAGGGCTACTCACTGAATCTCTAGTTAATGCTTAGGGTCGATGCTTTCGACATTGTTTACTGTTTATGCACTTGTTTGTGTTTGATTGGAAAAATGTTTTCTGAGGCTTCGGCTGACAATGTAGATGATTCATCTACTACTATGTTTTTGAGATTGTCTTACATGCTATGTGCTATGTGGGTAATTTAGGATGTGTGATGCATGCTTTATATGCTAAGTGCTACGTGGGTATTGTATAATATGTTGATATATGACATGTTGGTTGATTGTGCTGAATTAATTATGCTTCTGCAATGAAATCTGTGATTCTGAAAAGTGAGAATAGCGGGCAGGTCATGCCGATTTTATTTTGAGAGTTTTGAGAAAGTTTGATAGGACGAATGAGATTCGGGCCTTGTTATGGTGTTCCATGGATCGAGACATTCTCTGGTGTTATTTGGGGATTAGGAGATCCCGAGAACTTATAAGATTTTGCGATAAGACTAAAAGGATATTATTTTGTAAAGAAAACTCATAAGACATTAAACAACCTCTAAATCTTCAAATAATGATAACAAACTCGAAAGGAAGCTTAGGATGCAAATCTTAGTTTTTGGAAAACGAGAAGTGTCGTCGGATCCAAGTGTTGAGGAAGTTGAGAAGTATTGAGTATGTTGATGCTCTTGTGCTGTTGGAGCAGCTGTGTTGTTGGACTATCCGGGGGATAAGTCCGGGAAATTGATAGTTTCCGAGTATGTTGATACTCTTGCTCGTTGAGCAGTTTTGACCATCGGATTGAGATGAGTCGGATGATTTGGAGATCATCATGAGTTATGTGCTGTTGTGAAGATGTGTCTTTTGTCGCAGAATCGACTGTTACCTTAGGGTAAGCTTTTAGAGACTCTAATTTACCTAGAACACGTGGCGACGTGTCGACTGAGATTCGGAGACGTTGTTTGACTAATCATCCTGCATTCATGCAACATTAATGAGGTATTAACACAGGACGTACTCTGGACCTCGTCGGTTTCCAAAATGGTCATAAGACCCGGAATGCCGTGTAAGAGCGTTTGTAGACGACTCTTGTAGCAGACCGAAATGGCAGACCTTCGGGTTTACTGCTGATCTGACTACCTTTGTGTGGTGTAAGAGGCACGCGGGCAGAAATGGTCCCACCGTTGCTGGTGCTAGGATTGATCCGTTTGATGTCCATCCGTTTTCCGGAATGCATTGGTTAACTGGGTTAACCGTCATATCATTTCATGCAACATGCATACTGACTTAGTTGCTGAGTGTGATTGATAATTGATAATCCTATTTGATGCATGCTAATTGTTATTACTGTCTTTTATATTCATTATGGAATATGCAACCATAGGATGTTATCCCTAGCTATAAGCCTAAGTGGCTATTTCTTATCTGTATCTATTGGTGCTATTAATTACTTAATTCTTTGGAGTTGACCCTCGCGTCTTCTGTGTGTGCTTTGGCGGACTACGCCCTTTGTCAGATGTCTTTGGCGGGCTGGTTCACGACGGTTCACCCTTCGGGGGGGACTAGGATTGAGATGCTGGAACAAGAGCGCATCGCGGTCGCGAGAGGAGGACGGATGGTGTACATAGTCTAGGTCGTTCTGGATTTCGAATTCGGACGACGATCATGCTAGCATGTAGGTTTTAGTGCTGGTGTGAGCTCCTCGAGATGGGATTAGTGTAGGAGTAGAGTCTTAGCTCTGAACATCATTTGTGTAACACCCCGATTTCCAGGTGTCACTTTAGTAACCAAAAATAAACCTTCGCGGAAAAACAGGTAATAAATTTTTTCGTTTTCTTTCCTTTAAATCAAAACGATAAAGAAGTAAAGACAAAACTCAACTACTAACCTAACCAATATACATCAAATATAAACATGTACAGCCTCAGCTGCACTTCCACGTCACACACACTCGCAGTGACTCCAAAGTAGTGTGCCCGTAGGCAAATATTTACAGATCCAGAAGTGTGAGTGAGAAAAAGTATAATTACAAACCACTAGGAGAAAGTCGGCCTCAAAATGGCCTAAGCAAAGACCCCTATGGTCCGATTGACTCACTGTGATCCCTCCGTAAGAGAACCACACAAAAAGCCATGCATCGGGAACCTACCCTGTCCCAAAAGCAAAACGAATCAGAGCTATGACAGTGACAACCAACTCAAAAGACTCTAACCACCCATACCCCACACTACTATCATCGACCCTCCCTCGATCAGGCATGAAGTCCGGGTCCTCGTCGAAAGCTTCAGTAATAGTCGTTCCGCTCCGGGTCTTTCCCGCACAACGAATCATCACGAACCGGCTGACAGACGCCTGGCAGCAGGCCGACCGCCCAAACACAAACATACAAACAAAGCCAAGGCGCTAGGGTCAACTTACAGAATACAATAGATATACAATCAACTTGTGATAAAGGGGATATATACATATGTTGTATATATATACGTATAAGTTATGTATTGCCTACTCTAAGGTATATACATAGCATGTTCTCGAATCTCCTACACAGTTCAATCATTAATACCTAACGATGTTCATCAACATCAAATCATCATAATCTCAACATATGGAGTTAGGTGATAAGGTTAGTCAAACAATGTATCGTCCTCCCAACACACACGTATCCAACTAAACCAATGTTCCCTGTCGTTGCCCTAGGGTAAACGACGATGAAATCTCACGCTTCCATGAAGTCTCACGCTTCAATGGGGTCTTACGCTTTCACGAAGTCTCATGCTTCAGTGAAATATCACACATTCACGAAGTCTCACGCTTCAGTGAAGTTTCGCGCCTTCACGAAGTCTCACGCTTCAGTGAAGTTGCACGCCTCCGCAAAGTCTCCCGCTTCAGCGAAGGTTCCCGTCTCCGCAAGGTCTCCCGCCTCAGCGAAGGTTCCCGTCTCCACGAGGTCTCCCGCCTCAGTGAAGTTTCTGCTTTCACGAAGTCTCACGCCTCAGTGAAGCTTACTCACTTTCACGAAGTCTCACGCTTCAGTGAAGTTCCATGCTTTCACGAAGTCTTACGCCTCAGTGAAGCTTCCCGTTCTTCACTATGGATGGACCATTTCCGTTATCCATCCTGGATGAACCATTCCCGTTATTCATCCTTGGTGAACCATTCCCGTTATTCACCATGATATGCACAGGTGAACCATTCCCGTTATTCACCCGATTGAATGCAACGTGGTTAGCCAAACAACGAATCGCCCTTACCACGAAAGTGTTTAGCTCACAACCCAATCTCAACAAACCCATGAGTTAGTGTCGGTCAATACAACACAACTCGGAGTAAGTGTCGGTCAATACAACACAACTCCAACAAGAAAACACAAGGGTCTAGTGTCGGTCAATACAACACAACCCAAACAACAAGAGCGCCAAGTGTCGGTCAATACAACACCGCTCCAACAACAAGAGAACCCAAGGGATTAGTGTCGGTCAATACAACACAACCCCATCAACAAGAGTACGTAAAGTACTCGGTGACTTTCAATCATCACCATAGCTCACCTTAGTGGCTTTCCCCAATTCCAATAACTCACAACAAAGGTCGACTTTTCCCCGTCTTTCGTAAATATTTTCCCCTTCAGTTTTCCTATACTTAAACGCTAATAAAAATGATTTCAAATCAGATTAGTCAGGTTATGAGTTTATTTCTCAAAATCTAGGTTTCCCAAGTCTTTAGTTTTCGAAATTCTAATCCTTCTACGTTTTCCGAAAACCAACCACCCAAAAGAAGTTTCCCGGGGAAAGTCTAAGTAAACCAACAAATACCAACCAGGCTAGGTCTCAAACCCCTCATTTGGACTTGCCTAGGGTTGCTCATCCAACCCAAAATATCAAAGATCACCAGATCAATGAATCTCCACTCCGAAGTTGCGTCAAAACGCTCAATTCAACACATCATCAATATCATAAGTTATGAAACAATCATAACAAGAAATCATCATCATATACAACATCAGATAAAGCATAGGTCGAGTTTATCGACGCCTATCATGCAATCATAGCTAAATATAGCAAGTTGCCCTAACCTCGAGCTGTTCCAGCTTCGCAAACAAAGTTCTCCTCAAACAATTGCTCGGAGTCTTCCAAAGTTCCCTCAACTGAACCTCGGAGAAAAACAAAGCAGAATCCAAACAAAATCGATTAGTTCGATCGCAAAACAATACATAAACGATAGACAAAGCATTAAAGCTTCAGAATAGGACAATCAGGTACGAAAAGACAAGTTTTAGAAACCGAAAAACTCCCCCCTAAAGGAAATAGTCCACGGCCTCAAAGGAAAAAGGGCTTCGGCTCTTTTTCTTTGATCAAATCAATTCACAAGGTAGTTTTAGGGTAAAACTAAGGCAAAGAAACTGTCATAACAATTTTCGGACAATCGGGCCGAAATACGACTATCCAGGGGCATTTTGGTCCAAAATAAAGGCTCAAAACTTCAAAGTTATCAGTTCTGAAAACAAATTTGACAGCAATGATCCTCATGACATCCGTGACAACAAATCCTAAAGGCACGAAGTCAGATTAAGTCTTTTTGACAATAAAGTTTCGAAATGTGAGACAAAAAGAGTTTTGAGTCAATTTTTCAGATCCTGGACAACTGAATCGCAATCAGAGTTTACTGACAGAGGTTTTAGACTCAGGGGAACATAAGGAACATAACCCAAGCGAGAAATCAGAGAGATCGGACAATTTTAGAAAAAGCTCAAAACTTAGAGCACAGAAACGACTTCAGAAACTCCGCAGAAACAGAAATCAGAGGCAGGATTCATGATAGTTACCTCGATACCTAGAAGTAGGGACGAACTGCACGAAGATTGGTCAAGTTTTCGCGGAAATCCCCTCCCCCTTGCTCTCCACGAAATCAGCCACAAATGGAGGAAAATGGAAGATATTTTGCTTTTTCGCCTATTTATAGGCGGGCGAAATCGCGGGAAAATGAAAATTTCGCGATTCCGATTTTTGCAGCACGTTCACCGAGGAATTCTAAGAGAGATTCTAGCGTCAGAATTCCAGAACTCAAAACAAACATCTAAGATTTGGGAAAAACGATATCGAAAAACTCAAAAGCGGTGTCGGTTAATCTGCCCCGAAAAACTACTTTTTGCTGTGATGCTCAGACGACAAAACTCCCTACTGAAGAAAGATTGGAAATGTCGAAACAAGTCTGGCAACGCGGACGGAATCTTCGTTAGAAGTCCCGAATAGAAAAAGTCTTCATCCATTGCTCGAAAATAGGGTTTCGAAGCAAAGAAATTAGCGTCGGCGGACATCCGAAAAGTGAAACCTATCGTGCGTACAGTCCAGAGTTTCGAAATGAAACGCTGGTCGATGGAAAAATAAAGAGAATCTTTACATTTTCCCAGAGTTCGAAATCTCACTTAAAACGTTGCTTTAAGAGCGAAATAGCCTATTCTGGACACGCTCGCCCTAAGGCAAGTGTGCAGACGACTCGCACTAACTCCGAAAACGACTACGCAACATTCCTCAAGCAATTCCTGAACTTTCCTCTTCATTAATCTTTCTCAAATACCAAATTCCTGTCACGCTTACACTGATTCTACGCGTGAGTCGGAAACTTAACTTGTTCTGAAAATCCAGGTCTTACAATTTGTTTCTTTGGTGACAGGGTAGTTTCCCACCTATAGCTTTTTGTGTGGTTTCTTTACGGGAATCAGAGAGAGTTGGTTGGACTTAGGAGGTCTTGTTTTAGGCCATTGGGTCAACTTATTCTCATTTTTTAAGGTGGTGTTGCGGACACTTAACCTTACCTTTTGGGTTGTACATTTTGCCTACGGGCGCTACACTTTCTACTTTCCGTCACTGGATGTTACTCGTGACGAGGTTGCTACTTACAGTGGGGGTTGTATCATATATTGTATCTTAGTTCTGTTGTCTTTCGCAATTGCGTTATATTTATTTCAGTCTTGTCTATATTTATCGACAAAAAAAATATGTACGATTTTCCGCTTTAAGTTCTTTTTTGTTACTAAAGTGACGCCACCGAAATCGGGGTGTTACATTGTGGTATCAGAGCTTGTCGAGTCTTTCGGGAGTCTTTGGGGAATAGGTCTTCTGTGCTAGGTTGTGTGACTCTGCAAAGAGTGAAAATTGATTGTCTGCAAGCGATTTTTCGCTTAGAATTGATTGAAGTTAGTGCTTAATCATATTGTATAGCATGTTAGATGCTATCTTATGATGAGTACTAACTGTTTGATTGACTTAACAGAACCTAGATGTTATCCTAGGGATGGATTGGTTGTCTCACTATCATTGTCTTTTGGACGAACAAAAGCAAAGGAGCAAGTGGTCGAGCCGGACAGCATGGAGCTGAAAGATGATATGTCTGTTGAGACGCCGTCGGTCAACATTGGGACTAGAAAAGTGAAACAATCGAGGGGAAAGCAGAGTGCTTTAGTAAAAGTTATTTGGAACGAAGACACGGACGGTGCTATATGGGAATTAGAGGAAAAGATCAAGGAATAATATCCGAAGCTTTTACTGAACCCTAAGTTTCGAGGACGAAACTTTCTTTTTGGAGGGTAGTAATGTAAAACCCAAGTTTTTAAGCTTAGAATAAGTGGAAGAGATTTCCATTTACGATTAGGTTTGACGTATCGTGAAGGGAAAACCTGAACAAGAGTTTATCGAATGGAATAAATTTGTGAAGGAGAAAGTTCAGGAAAAGTCTAAGGATTGTATCAGAATCGATAAAAGGCATAGCACGATCGATTCGCTAAAACCTAGGACAAGAACCTTAGGAAAAGACTATGTTCCACCCTTGGAACACTGTAGGAATTTATTGGATATTAAGAGGATGATTAGCTTATGAGTGGTCGACGAATTGATGATTAAGGGGATGAGTCTTGTGATGCACAAGGTATTAAGACTCAAGTTGAGTTTTAATTTGAATGGTGACTAAGTAGAAGATTGATTTCATGGTGCGAATGAGGATAATTACGAAGTTGGAAGTGACGTTAATGGACTAGTAGATTCCAAGGCAATAGTTCGTCTAGGAGTTATCAAGCGATCGAGTTGAGTTTTGGATCATGAGTGAACATCACGGGGACAAGTTGATCATTCACTCCGGAACATAGAGATGTACCGAGTTTCTAATCAGCATTTTGGACAAACAAAAGCAAAGGAGCAAGTGGTTAAGGTTGTGCGACTGCACGAATGCCAACAAATATTATTTCCAACGGAGACCCGACGCAAGTGGTCGAACCGGACAATATAGATCTGGACGATGGTATGTCTTTTGAGACGCCGTCAGTCAACCTTGGGACTAGAAGAGTGAAACAATCGAAGGGAAAGCAGAGTGCTTTAGTGAAAGTTATTTTGAACAAAGACACAGACGGTGCCATATGGGAGTTAGAGGAAGAGATCAAGGAACAATATCCAGAACTTTTTACTGACCCTTAAGTTTCGAGGTCGAAACTTTCTTTTTGGAGGGTAGTAATGTAAGACCCAAGTTTTTCAGCTTATGCTAAGTGAATAAACTTCCTATTCACGATTAGGGTTGATGGATCGTGAAGGGAAACCTGAACAAGAGTTTATTTAATGAAATAAATTTATGAAGGAGAAAGTTCAGGAAAAGTCTAAGGATTGTACCAAAGACGATAAAAGTCAAAGCACGATCATTACACGCTTAAACCTAGGTCAGAAACCCTAGTATATAGCTAGTTTTCACTTTTAGGCACGATGGAAGTTAATTCCAAAAATCTTCAGAGAAATGTTAGAACTTCTCTTTTTCCATATATCACAATCGTTTCGAGGCGAAACTCTAGAATCTACGAACGTTCGATTCCAATCATCGGAAGTTTGCCGAAACCGAAACCCTGGTATTTCAAAACCCTAGAATCACTCGACAATGAAGACTTTTTCTATTCAGAGCTTCAAATGAAGATTCTACACGCGTACACCCATTTCTCTTGATGATTTCAATCTTTCTTCAGAAGGAAGTTTTCTATTCCGACATCCGATGCAAAAAGCAACTTATCGGGTAAAATAGTTTTACACCGACTTTGCATTAGTTACAAAAAAATACAAGGAGACCTCATTTTAGTTTTGGAATTTTTTCGCCAAAACCTATCTTAGAATTCACGGAGAATGAAGCCGGAAAAATCAGATTCGCGAAACTTTCATTTTATCGCGTTTTGACAACCTCTATATATAGCCAAGAAATGAGAAAAAAACACAAAAACTACCCATTTCTTCCCAAGGAGGCCGCGAGTTTGCTAAGGAGAGGAGGAGAAGAGATTTTTTTCAATCCTTGCTTGTTCGTCGATCAATCAGTTGCTACTTCAAGGTGTCGAGGTATAGTCGCTAATCCTTACCTCTGATCGCTTTTTCCATAGCTTTTCTGTAGACTTTTCTGAGCTGATAGTTTTCAGGTTTTTACAAAACTATCCTGAATATTTCATTTTTGATATTAAACATCTTCCTTACGTGCCCAAGATCACTTCTGCCGGATTAGATTTTCCGTAATGTCGCCGGATTTCCGCCGGAATCAATTTATGCCTTAAATACCCATTTTTGGAGTAAAGCTTCAACCTTTAGGCTGAAAACTATCGCCTTAGCTTAGTGCTAGTAGGATTAGTTGTCATAAACGTCGTTAGTAACGTCCCTGTCAAATTTGCTTTTTGGGATTTCAGTTTTGAAATTCTAAGTTAAAAATCATGACCAAAATACCCCTGCGACAGTTTTTGATCCGATAATTTTTCCGAGTTTAGAATACCCTTAGTTATGGCTAATGATAGCATAGGAACCAAGTTTGATCGAAGAAAAATCGAATCCCACAATTGTGAAAAGTGGCCGAGCCCTATAGGGGAGAAGGAGGAAAATTCCTTTTTCGAAAACTTGTCCTTTCGCGCTAGATTATCGTACCTCGGAGTATGTATTACTTCGTGTAGCCTTAGTGAATATCGATAGCTTAGTTTCCGATAGATTCTGATAGTATTTCTGTGGTTTTGCTCTAAAGGTGATTTTGAGGAATTCCCAGAGAAGCAAGGCTTTGATTGTGAAGGAGTGATAGAAGATAATCCTGGAGAATCTTCAGGTGAGGGCTTCTCACTGAATCTTTAGTTAATGATTAGGGTCGATGCTTTCGACATTGTTTACTGTTTATGCACTTGTTTGTGTTTGATTGGAAAAATGTTTTCTGAGGCTTCGGCTGACAATGTAGATGATTCATCTACTACTATGTTTTTGAGATTGACTTACATGCTATGTGCTATGTGGGTAATCTAGGATGTGTGGTGCATGCTTTATATGCTAAGTGCTACGTGTTTATTCTGAGATGCATTGATATATGACATGATTGATGACTGTGATAATTTAACTATGTCTTGCACTCATATCTGAGTTTCTGAAAAACATGCCGTTTTTATTTTGAGAGTTTCGAGAAATTTGATAGGACGAATGAGATTCGGGCCTTGTTATGGTTTTCATGGATCGAGACATTCTCTGGAGTCATTTGGGATTTGAAGATCCCGAGAACTTATAAGATATTGCGATAAGACTAAAAGGATATTATTTTGTAAAGAAAACTCATAAGACATTAAACAACCTCTAAATCTTCAAATAATGATAACAAACTCGAAAGGAAGCTTCGGATGCAAATCTTAGTTTTTGGAAAACGAGAAGTGTCGTCGGATCCAAGTGTTGAGGATGTTGAGAAGTGTTGAGTATGTTGATGTTCTTGTGCTGTTGGAGCAGCTGGGTTGAGTATGTTGATGTTCTTGTGCTGTTGGAGCAGCTGTGTTGAGTATGTTGATGCTCTTGTGCTGTTGGAGCAGCTATGTGTTGTTGGGCTATCCTGGGGATAAGTCCGGGAAATTGATAGTTTCCGAGTATGTGATACTCTTTGCTCGTTGAGCAGTTTTGACCATCGGATGGAGATGAGTCGGATGATTTGGAGATCATCATGAGTTATGTGTTGTTGTGAAGAAATGTCTTTTGTCGCAGAATCGACTGTTACCTTAGGGTAAGTTTTTAGAGACATTAATTTAGCTAGAACACGTGGCGACGTGTCGAGTGAGATTCGGAGACGTTGTTTGACTAATCATCCTGCATTCATGCAACATTAATGAGGTATTAACACAGGACGTACTCTGGACCTCGTCGGTTTCCAAAATGGTCATAAGACCCGGAATGCCGTGTAAGAGCGTTTGTAGATGACTCTTGTAGCAGACCGAAATGGCAGACCTACGGGTTTACTGCTGATCTGACTACCTTTGTGTGGTGTAAGAGGCACGCGGGCCGAAATGGTCCCACCGTGGCTGGTGTTAGGGCTGATCCGTTTGATGTCCATCCGTTTCCGGAATGCATTTGGTTAACTGGGTTAACCGTCATATCATTTCATGCAACATGCATACTGACTTAGTTGCTGAGTGTGATTGATAATTGATAATCCTATTTGATGCATGCTATTCGTGATTACTGTCTTTTATATTCATTATGGAATATGCAACCCTAGGATGTTATCCCTAGCTATAAGCCTAAGTGGCTATTATATTATCTGTATCTATCGGTGCTATTAATTACGTAATTCTTTGGAGTTGACCCACGCGTCTTCTGTGTGTGTTTTGGCGGACAAACGCCCTTTGTCAGATGTCCTTGGCGGGCTGGTTCACGATGGTTCACCCTTCGAGGGAAACTAGGGATTGAGATGCTGGAACAGGAGCGCATCGCGGTAGCGAGAGGAGGACGGATGGTGAACATAGACTAGGTCGTTCTGGATTCAGATTCGGACGACGATCATGCTAGCATGTAGGTTTTAGTGCTGGTGTGAGCTCCTCGAGATGGGATTAGTGTAGGAGTAGAGTCTTAGCTCTGAACATCATTTGTTTCTTTGGGGACAGGGTAGTTTCCCACCTATAGCTTTTTGTGTGGTTTCTTTACGGGAATCACAGAGAGTTGGTTGGACTTAGGAGGTCTTGTTTTAGGCCATTGGGTCAAGTTATTCTCATTTTTGAAGGTGGTGTTGCGGACACTTAACCTTACCTTTTGGGTTGTACATTTTGCCTACGGGCGCTACACTTTCTACTTTCCGTCACTGGAGGTTACTCGTGATGTGGTTAGCTACTTACAACGGGGGCTGTAATTATTATTGTATATTAGTTTCTGATTATCCTTCGCATTAGAGTTTTATTTCTTTCAGTCTTGTTTATATTGTCGACGAAAAGAAAATATGTACGATTTTCCGCTTTAAGTTCTTTTTGGTTACTAAAGTGACGCCACCGAAATCGGGGTGTTACACAATCGTTTCGAGGCGAAACTCTAGGATCTACGAACGTCCGATTCCAATCATCGGAAGTTTGCCGAAACTAAATCCCTGGTCTTTCTAGAGCGATTAAATCAACCGACAATGAAGACTTTTTCTATTCGGAGCTTCAAATGAAGATTCTACACGCGTACACCCATTTCTCTTGATGATTTCAATCTTTCTTCAGAAGGAAGTTTTCTATTCCGACGTTCGATGCAAAAAGTAACTTATCGGGTAAAATAGTTTTACACCGACTTTGCATTAGTCACCTAAAATACAAGGAAGCCTCTGTTGAGTTTTGGATTTATGTCGCCAAAACCTATCTTAGAATTCATGGAGAATGAAGCCGGAAAAATCAGATTCGCGAAACTTTCTTTTTCCCGCGTTTTTCCAACCTCTATATATAGCATTAAAAACAAGCCTCGAAAACCAAAAATCATACCGGTATTTCTTTGAAGAATTAGAAGATTCAGCGGGGAGAATATCGTGTCTAAAATACGTTGGAATCAGTAGGAAGAAATCAGAATCACTCTCATATTTTTATCTTAACTTTATGAGCTAAATCCTCCGATATCTAAACTAATCTGTACCGATTTACAAAATATCTTTTCAAAATATCTTTGATAAATATCTATTCATCCTTATCCGATCTTTGATAAATATCTATTCATCCTTATCCGATCTTTGATAAATATCTACTCATTTCTTGGTTCATGGATCATTTTAATTTGTTCAAAGTGATCATAATTTATATTTTACTATTTCATAAAGTTCCTCATAATTTTTAGTATAGTTATATATCCATTATCTATTTTTCTCTTAACTCTGTGAGCAAAATTCTTCAGTGTATAAATCAATTCATACCAATTTTAAAAATATCTTTTCAAAATATCAATCCAACCTTATCACTCCACGTCCCTCCAGCTTTGCCCCACCACATGTTAATATATTTCCCAAGCCGCTGAACACCATCAGACAAGGCAATGTACAAAGCCACAAACATATATATAAGGAAACTCAATCTATATATATATTAAAGCAGTAACATTTCAAGCATGCCATTATCAAAAACCTCAGCTCCTGAATAATTTGCAATATTTTATTCCTTTCACTTTGCACCACAACTCGCTACGTGTCAAATTCAGATTATTATATTCAGATTTATTCATCCATCCTTCATTCTCCCTCTTCTCCCACTATCTCCATACTATTTTCTCTCCCCCAATTATCTCGGTCTCAACATATAATTATACTGAGGATTTAATGGTGGTCAAATTTCTATTTGCAATTAATCCTAATTCCATTACTTTTCTCCCTCTTTTTCCTCCCTTTTCTCATATTATTGTTTCACGTTAATGTATCTAGACCATTCTTCATTATAATCTGAAAATTTTCAAATTATTAAGCCTCCGTTGAGATTAACCGTCCATTCTCCCATCAACATTCCAATTTAATTCATCCCATTCTCATCTTTTCGTTTTTCTCTATTTTTAGTTTTTTACGGTAATCCCCATTGAATTATAAAAAGTTCTTTTCATATATTTTCAATATCTTTTTATCACGTTCAAAAAAAATATATTTTTATTATGTATTATAAAACAAAATCATAATTAATATTATATAATTTGAAATGATATGTTTTTTTTTTAACTTTCCTAATAATATGAGCAAATCATAACAATATTTGGTTCATAATCAACATATTTTGTTTAGAGCTGTAATTATTCTTTATTTTTTTTCAAACTGAGCAGTAATTTTTTCCTATTGCTTTTTATACGTTAATAAAAATTTAAATTCTCCCACTTTATATTTTTTTTATTAACTATTAAATTTTTCCATTCAATCTTTAATCATATCTTTTGGGTTTCCAATAACTTCACTGCTTCTCTCTCCAGGTATCCTTTAAATTAAGAGTAGTTATTAACACAAATTTCTATCTACTATTATCACATGTAACTTGCTTCACGACTTGCTTCTCTCTCTCTCTCATTTAAACCCAATTCCAAATTCCCAATATTTGGAATGTTTCTCTCTCTCTCTCTTACTCTTAATTTTTCCTTCCCCTTCATCTTCTCTTTTTCTCTTCCAATCCGAATTTCTGCAGCTCCTCATTTTCTCTCCATTCAATTAACTTTTATCAGCCCATTAATGTTTGGCATCTCATTTATGGTTCTTGCAATTCCCACTCACGGCCTCATTAAATCTGCTCGGTTAAAACGTGATTTTTCTTTTCTGCTTCCAAGGTTGCATTGCTCTATCAATTTCCAAGACTTTGTCTTCCCCTTATTTGAAATTTGAAATTCAATCTAACCTATATAAATTCAGATATCTCTTTCATGTTTGCACTTCAATACCTGTTTCCCTCTTCTCATATCTCTCAATGTGCTTCATTTCATAAAGGAGGAAAAGGAGGAGTTTGTGCCTTGCAGTGTCTCCCAGTATATTCTTTCTCACTGAAAAATTGGCTAGGCAGGTACAACTCTAATCTGAACTCCAAACACAACATTTGTCCCAAAATTTCTCAGGAATTTTGTTTTATTTCTTCGTTGAATTAGTTGATATGTAATTTTAAGTTATTCTTGGCTAGAGATTGTGCTTGAACCTGATTGCGGGAATTCAAATAGCTGAAGTGATTCAGGTGCTCCAGTCTTACATTCCTTTATCATAGTTATTGGTTGCATCCATATTATGTAAGCCAGCAGTATTATTTAAAAAAATTCATGTTACCATAGGGCTGCAATCAAGTTTCAGTGTTAATACCTGAGAGAAACTAAAAGATTGGTTTTGGTCTTGATCTCTATTTCTAATTTTATTTTTTCAGATCAAATTTGCTGATCATTTTTTCAGATGAGGCATTCTTTCATTTTAGTTTTTGGTCCTGTCTGCAGGTTGGTGTTGTCGTTTCCTTTTTCACTCTTACTTCTATCAAATTTTCATTGATTAAATTTTGTTTGTGTTTTCATAAACTGATTTGTTGGTAACTTGGTATGCATGTCTCTCCTTTATAGATGTTTTTTTGATATAGAAGGTTAACGTTTTTTTTGTTGTTGTAAGATTCTTGAAGCTTGAATTTCATGAAAGACTCCAAATCCACTACTGGCAAGTCTTTTAATTGGAAGCAAAATCTTTGGCATCCTCAAACCTCATGTTTGTTTTGGTTAGTTGGACCCCATCAATAAAATCTCTACCTACTGTTTTTCAATTCCAATGGGTTTAATGCAAAACTCATTTTTTACGTGTCTTCTTTATAATCATTAGGTTGGGGTCTCTTAAATTTATTATCAACAAGAAAATGTTTGTGTGTTTTTATCTGTTTGTATGTTTTAAATGAGTTTTGTAATAGCTGTTTTAAAAAATCCTTATTTAGTCTTTTGATTTCCTTTTTATTCTCCTTATTAAGTCTTTTAAAACTCTTTAGATTGTTTCTTGAATTGATATAGTGGAAGCAATTCACCAAAGTTGCATGAAATGGCAACCAAATACACTTACTGCCACTTGAGCACTAATTTTTCCCAATACTTGCATGTACATATACTCAAAGAAAAGTGCACGTTTAGAAACAACAGAAAATGATTGTACCAAATTTGGGATTTAGTCCATACTACTTTTAGCTTTATGTTTCTCTTTTCTTTTCACTAAACTCAGTCGTCACCACTAACTAGATAATTAAAAAATGCTCACAGATTGGTGAACTGGTTTTTTACTCAAGATAAATGGACTATTGTTTAATGCTGCTATACATGTTGTAGAGGTGTACCATGATTGAACTTTATTTCAGGTATGATTAGTCATTCAAATGATTATGTTCAATTGCACCATGATTGAACTTTATTTTTCTTTATCACATAAGAAGCTATGGATATGGCTACACATGCATGATTGTTAAATAGAGTTCTTCAAATCTAACATTCTAAAGATTTTCTGATGTATAAAATTTTCAAAACTGATGTGCCATGTCTTGCAAGTGCTGTGTATTCTTCTCTTTTGTTTGCTTTAAAGAGATGCTCTTACACATTATGATTTTATCTAAGGTGTTATTAATTCAACAGGGATTTTGATTTTTGGGTATTGCTTGAAGCCTTGAACAGCCAAATGTATTATTAGAATTTTTGTGCTACAATTTAACGAAGTAGATTTTCTTTCTACTCTAGCTACCATGACTATGGAAATGAGTTCTAGAATATGGGAGATTTCACTTCAGTGGGAATTGAACAACTTTCAATGCAGGCTAACGGCTAAGGAGTTAATGCTTAAGGTAGATTACTAGGAACTCAATTGAAACACATTACATGGGGACTACGTCTCTGTATAAAACAATCTTCGATTTTAAGTTTTTCTTAGTCATTTCTTATATGTTTCTTCATGAGTATTGCTTTGCTTTATCAATGCAATGACATTTTCAATATTAACAGGGCAAGGTATAATGGAATCGCCATGTGATATGAAGTATGGGAAGTTTAGTTTAATTTTTAGTGGCTAAGCATATTGGTTATGGATAAAATTGAAGCACTTTCAATTATAGCTTTGACAATACAAGTTGGGATGTCATAAGAAGATGCATTGGCAAATATCATTGCACAATCCATTTTGTGGATATGAACGGATTCCTTGGCCTTGAAGGAGCTTCTAGCGTGTGGTTATTCGATGTAAAAGACACCATTGATGTATTTTAATGTAATTTTATCCAATATTAGTCTTAAATGCTTTTTACTGAAGTCCTTAAATTATTTTTTAGTAGTATCAATTTATATAATAACTTTTCTATTTTCTCTAATCTTTAATTTGTTTTAATAATAAAAATATATAAAATAAAGGTTTTATGCATAATTGAAATATATGGTATAGGTGAAACAACATGCCAGTTTTTATTCTTTTTACCCTAAAGGTTGTCTATGGTTTATGCTGAACGGCATGCCAGCTTTTCTATCACACATTGTAATGACTTATGATGGAAAATTCTGGCTGTCACTAAACAATTTTATCATTTTTCAAATTTGATCAATCATAGAAGAAATTAAAATTTTCAAAAAAAATAATATTGACTAGAGAGAACTTCAAGTTTTTTTTGTTGACAATTGCTGGTTGTTGTTGAAGGGTGTAAAGTGATAAATTTCAGTTGCTTTTCTCATGTTGTTGAAAAATAGATTATGAATCCGGTCCCTTTTTCATTTATATTCGAAAATGATTTAATTATTCAGCCTCCTTTATTTGTATTTCTACATTCCCTATGTATTATTTAAACCGCCCACTAAGTAATTAAAATAAAGAATATTTAATTTTAATTTCATCTATTTTATCTCCCTTCTTTTACTCTCTTTCTCCCATTATGTCTTCACGTTTATACACATGAATCCCAATTCCTTATTAACACAATGTATTTCAAATTCATCATCCTCCATTTATTGGCTCAACATTCCATTCTCCATTCCCTGATTTTTTTTTCACACCCCTTTAATGAATATTGGGACTTTGTGTTTTGATTTTCTCTATATATGCCCAATAATTGTTTGTTCATCTCCCCTTATTTTGTTGTTTCCAATTCTTATTTTGAATTTCAAAGGTTTCAACCCATGTAGAGTCTTCTATATAAGTAGTTGTGTTGTGATGCTCTCATCCACAATCCCTTCTGAATTAAGAGTTTATCTTCTTCATAATTTGTTCTTCATCCCCTCTTGAAATGTCTCTCCGAGTTGATGATGTGTCCAAGATTGATGCTTCCAAAGAAACTTGGGCCATTGTTGTGAAGGTTGTAAGGTTGTGATTAACTCCTAGCTACTCTGGATCTAAGCTACCTTCATCGTTGGAGATGGTTTTGATGGACTCCAAGGTTTCATTTTTACCCTATATTCCTCAATGTTTATGGGTTTATGTTTTGAGAATCTTTTTTTAACGTCCTTTTTTGTTTTTATTTAGGGCTGCAAAATACATGCTTCAATCCGGTGTACTTTAGTCTACCGATTCAAGAATCAGTTGCTTGAGGGCCGTGTATACCAGATATCATTTTTTGGTGTTTGTGAGAACGGCGGTGATTTCAGGACGACCTCTCATCCATACAAGGTTAATTTTCAAATGCATACCAGTGTTAGGCTTATGGCTAACACCCCCATCACTGGAAAATCTTTTACCTTCATGCCTCTATCTGATGTTGTCTTCAAGGATCCTGACACATCCTTCCTCATAGGTAGATTTTATCTGTTTATTTATTTTTTGATATTTTATATGTTTATTTTTTGATTCATTCTTCTTTCAATCTATAAATTATTCACCCCTTAATTTGATTATTTCTCTTTTTGTTATCTTTATACGTAATTTTTTTGTTATTTCAATTTTTGTTTTTTCTGTTAATATATTTATATATAGAATCGTTGTGATTTTGTTGTTATTATGTTTTATTTTGTTTTTTTTTTACATTATATAAACGTTGTTATGGCCCTCTAAAAGTTTTATTTTTTCCAGATGTCATAGGTATCTTGACTGGCTCCTCTGGTGAGCAGGAGTTTGAGAAGCATGGTAAAGTGCAAAAGAGGATCACACTAGAAATTGAACAGGAAGGGTATGTGTAAATCTGTACCATAATTTTGATTCAATTATCTTATGTGGTGTTTATTGATTTGGTTTTTTCTCTTTTGCTTAGAGTTCGTGTCGAGGCAGCTTTTTTTGGAAAATATGTAGATGAAATTGTTGGGCAATTGGCTTCTGGGGATATGACGAACGCTGTAGTTGTTGTCCAATTTGCGAAGATAAAACCTTTTAAAGGTTTTTTTTTTGTTTTTCGTTTGTTTGTTCTTTTGTAAATCATTCTCCTTAATTAAATTCGTATGGCGTCCTTAGATTCTAACTTCCTTTTTTTTTTAATTCACAGGGAGGCCTAGCATTCAAAACGTGTATGGGGCAACCCAAATTCTTTTTAATCCTGCTATTGATGAAGCTAGTCCAATTCGAGAAAGGTTTTTTGAGGCTAATGGCCCTGCTGCTAAGGTCATTTGCCAGCTTCAGGATTCGGCAAAACTATCTCCAGCAGAGGATTTTCTAAAACAAAATGAAGGGAAAACCATTGAGCAGATTAAAGATTTGGCTAAGGTTTGTTTATTTTATTTTGTTTTTTATTTGTTGGTTTGGTGTTGATTTATAGTGTTTTTTTCATTTCCCTGACTTTTTATAATTTCTTATCGTCAGAAATCTGTTTGTGTTGTGTTTGCCACTGTTAAATTCATTCTTGATGACAATAGTTGGTATTACCCTGCTTGCAAGTGTAACAAAAAGGTGTACCCAGCTGAGGACATGTACTTTTGTGAAGCCTGTGTTCGCCATGTTGTTACTGCAATTCCTAAATACAAAATTCGTTTGAGGGTTATGGATGCTAAAGATTCGACAACCTTTGTTTTATTTGATCAAGAGGCCAACAACCTTCTTAATAAGCCATGTTCTGAATTGGTTGAAAAATGCCATAAGGTTATTTTAGATATACCTAAATCCATTACTTTTCAATTAAATTTGTACTATTTTTTCTCTAACTAAATTATATTTTCAATTCCAGGACCCTAGCGATTCTCAGGTTCCGTCGGAGATTATGAGTTTGATTGATAAGTCATTTTTATTCAAGATTGAAGTTGACAACAGTTCCAACACATGGTTTTAGCCATCTTATAAGGTGAAGAGAATTTGTTCTGATCCTGAAGTCATTTCCCAGTTTAAGAACGCAAATCCCCACTTAGAAAGCTCTCCTCCCTATATGTTTTTAACAACTCCTAGCTCAGGGAGTGTTGGCCAAGGATCTTCTTCAAGTTTTGCTAAGGTTTTGTACATCTTACCTGATTTTTTGATTTTATTTCTTTCATTAGTATGATTTTTTATCTAATTTGTTTTTTTTTATGAAATTAGGATCTTAATGAAGATTTTAATGTTGTTGGTGGGATTTCTTCAAACAATTCCCCTGCTGTTGATATAAGTAGAGGTTGTCAAGAAGGTTCTATAGTGTTGGCTCCTGTTTCTGAACTGAAGACGCAGTTCGAAACCCAAAAGAAATCCAATAAGGGAAAGGCAGAAATTCTACCTAAAAAGGATGTTAGAATCGTATTTGATTTTACTCTGAATGCATTTTTTGAACATTTGCTTAATATAATATAGTGTTGTCTTCTTCCATTACAGTATCTTGATGTTTGTAAGGCTTCGAATGGTGCTCCCGGTGGTTCTTCTACAGCCTGCGATCCATCTAACTTGATCAATGAACCTGCTGCTGTTGAAGCCTCTTCTAAATCAGTTAGTGGTGTTAATGGATCATCCCCGCTAGAAAATATTGAGCTTTCAGCAACTAAGCACGATGATCTGGTCTTGAGTTGGATCTAAATCTTATTAATATTTTATTATATTGTCTTTCTAACGTTTAATATTACACCAATTAAGGCTCAGGATAAGGAGGTCAAACTCCCACAAAAAATGAAACCAGTGGCTTCTAAAAGAACGTTTCTGCTTCTTCTAAAAAGAATGTTCAGGTTTGTGTTATCTCATGTGAGAAATTTATTAAGATTTTAGTTACACCCTTTAATATTATATAAGTGTCTTATCCAATTTTTGTTTTTTTTTTACTGCAGGACAAAGCTCTTAATGTTGAAACGGAGGGTATCATCAAAGCTTCCCTACCTTACTATGTGAATTCTGAGAAACCTCTTCATGTGGAAAGCAATGATTCTCCTCCTGCTAAACGTCCTAGCCCTGAAGCAAATCCTATTTCTGACAACAAGAAGCCTCTGAAGATGGTCAAGAAAGAGAAAATTTGAGAGAGTTTATGTCTATTCAAAAGTGTTTTGTTTTTTGATGTTTTTTGCTGGCTCTATGAGCCATTGATGGTGTTATGCGAATTTTCATTATGATTTTGTAGTTTGTCATTTTGAAGATCCTTTCAATTATGCCCTCTAAGGGATGTACTTGACTTTTTCATCCGATGATCGGATGCACCGTTAATCTTATGCAATGTTCCCTTTTTCCATAAGTTGATCTATTAATTAGCATTTGTTATATTTACCTTATATTAGTATTTTACATACGAGTTATTTTTTTTGTGTATAACGATGAAATTATTCCAAAAAATATCTGCTTTTGATATTGTCAAACAGCTAAGGATATTATCAATTGAAATCATAATTTGAATCTATGTTTCAATAAAAACTAACGTTGGGTGATCAGTGAGGTCAAATGCTATTTTTAATTGTTAAAGCATTATCAAATCAAATAAAGATTGGATGTTGTTTCTTCCTTCCACATGAATGTCATCAACTTAATAAATTTTTTTCAAAATTGGACCTCACGCACATAATTTTATTTTATATCAATTTCAGGTAGAAATATTGAAATTCGTTTATGAGATATTGAATTCATATGTAAGATAAATTGGATTATTTTAATACTTTGAGTTTCTATAACAACCTAAAATGCGAATTTGAGTTAATAGATTACTCTTTTTTTATTGGTCAAAATTTCTAAGTAATAACAGTGTTTAATATTATTTAACTCAAATTTTTGTATTTCATTATATATAATTCCCTAATTTTCTATTATAAAAATAATTTTTCTTAAGTCCCCCCTCCTTCCTTAATTTGTTTCTATCTTTTTGGAAATATCCCTTATTTTAAAATTAGTATACGTATTTTATTGAAAATATAACATATACGTATCCCTTTTAAAAATAAGGGTTTGTTCTACTTAGATGGTATCCATATTTATTTTTTCATGTTACACAAAACCTGTTTGTTAGTATATAGATTTTTATATTTTTTTTTTCAGAAGTAACAAAAAAAATAGAATTTTATATTTAATTCATTTTAAATATGTCCCCAATTTAAAATGATTCATCTATCATCAATATATGATTAGTTAATAACTTATTCCCCCCTCCTTCCTTAACGTGAATTATCTCCCATTCATAACAGATTTTTGTTAATTTTAAATCATGCCAATAATGAATCCTATGGAAATATCAGATATTTTAAATACGATATTTTTATTTTAATTTTCCATTAGTATCCTATCAGATATTTTATGCTATGGGATTAATGGAAGATGAGAGGGAGTATGTTGATGGGATTATTCACATGAGTGAGATTGGTTCAGGGTCTTATTTGAGGCATTTGTTTGTAACGTTGCTCTCAACAAACGCTATAGGAAAGCCAAGAGAAGTGTGGGATAAGACATGGAGATTTTTAGCTGACGGCATTTTGTACCACAGAAGAAGGTTGCTTAAAATGCCAGGTATTTTTGCACTATGTTCTTATTAAATATATTTAATGAAGTTTTTATTTTTGTGTGTTATTTGAAATGGGCATCTTAGAAGGAATCATTTCCTTTGCTATATCAAAGAAACAACCTCTGTACAATTGGATTTTATTATATAGATTACGTGATTTAGAGAATGTTTTTCTATATTGTTTTAAATCCATTTAATATTTGTTGCAGATCTTCAAATAAATGATGAGGATTTGATGAACTTATGTTTGATTGAGATAGAGAAGGTGTTGAGAACCAATTGAAGGTCACTTAAAGAATGGCCTAGCTTACCTTATCCATCATTTTGTGAGACCTTTCGTTTTGAAAATCAATTTGTTGCAGATGAGCTTAATTACAATAAGGATGAAATGAACGTATAGCATCAACAATTGGTCTGTTCCCTAACTTCTGAACAGAAAGGAGCGTATACCCAGGTAATAAATTATGATTAAAGCATAATAGAAGAAAAAATGAATAAATTCGATTATTATGTGTTTCGTATTTTCATTTTGACAAATTATGTCAATTTACAGATATTGGATGTTGTTTCGTCCAATAACAGAGGATTTTTTTTCCTATATGGATTTGGCGGATCTGGTAAAACTTTTGTGTGGAATACCCTCTTAGCTGCGCTGCGTTCTGAAGGAAAGATTGTTCTAAATGTTGCGTCAAGTGACATTGCTTCATTACTATTACCTGGAGGAAGAACTGCTCACTCTAGATTTTCCATTCCTATCACTATCCATGAATCATCAACATGTAATGTCCGTCAAGGTTCTCATAAAGCTGAAATGCTTCAGAAAGCAAGTCTTATCATTTGGGATGAAGCTCCAATGCTTAACAAGCACTGTTTTGAAGCTCTAGACAAAACTTTGAATGACATCATGAAGACCCAAGCAACTTTTGGCCACGATAAACCCTTTGGAGGAAAGGTAGCTGTTTTGGGTGGGGACTTTCGACAGATTCTGCCAGTAATTTTGAAAGGAAGTAGATCAGAAATCATTTCTTCTTCTGTGAATTCATCATACCTATGGAAGCATTGAAAGTAATGAAGTTAACTACCAACATGAGATTACAACAAGCAGGGTCCTCTTCTTCATCCTTGGAGATCAAAGAATTTACGGATTGGCTTCTTCAAGTGGGCGATGGCACGGTTAAGCCAATCGATGAGGATGATTCTATTATAGAAATTCCCTCTGATTTGTTGGTGAGGGAGTCCGATAATCCCTTACTTGAGTTAGACAATTTTGCATATCCCAATGTTGTTGCTAATTTGGAGAACCATGCATATTTTGAACAAAGAGCACTCCTTGCTCCCACTCTTGAAAGTGTTGAAGAGGTTAATAACTTCATGATGTCAATGATCCCTGGGGAGGAAACAGAATATTTGAGTTATGACACACCATGCAGGTCAGATGAAGACTCTGAAATAGATGCAGAATGGTTCACTTCAGAATTTCTAAATGATGTTAAGTGCTCTGGTATTCCCAACCACAAAATTTTTCTCAAAGTTGGTGTCCCTATCATGTTAATTCGGAACATTGATCAGTCTGCTGGATTGTGTAATGGAACAAGATTGATAGTGAGCGCTTTGACACCTTATATCATTGTTGCAACAGCTCTTTCCGGTTCTAAAACAGGTAAACCTTTTTATATTCCTAAGCTTAGCTTAACTCCTTCTGATACTGGCCTTCCTTTCAAATTCTCAAGGAGACAGTTCCCTATTACTGTTTGTTTTGCTATGACTATAAATAAGAGCCAAGGCCAGTCGTTATCGCATGTTGGATTATACCTTCCTAGGCCGGTGTTCACGCATGGCCAGCTATATGTAGCTCTATCAAGAGTAAAATCTAGAAAAGGGTTGAAGATACTTATAGTCGATGACAAAGGAGTAGTATCTAATTGCACTCGGAATGTTGTGTATGAAGAAGTATTCCATAACATATGAATGGTTAGATTATCTATCTTTGAATTCGTACTTCTTTGTATAATGCACATTGTATTTAGCGTGCTGTATTTTTTGATCTACTTATTTAAAACATTTTCTAAATTGTTGCAGATTCAACAGACTTTCAATGATAATGGGGCAGCAAGCAACAAGTGGAATGCATAACGTTCATATGACATCTTTTTGTTGCTGATATATATATTTCTGTAATCATCAACCTTTGTTAGATTCATTCAGTTTTTCATTGTTGTGTAAACGAATCAAATCTAATTTTAATTGTTATCTATGGTTTTGTGGTAGTTAATCATGTCAATTTCATGTAAAAATAATTGTCATAAAAAATTAGAAAAATCTTTCGCCGTGCAGCGCACGGGTAAAAACACTAGTTCCTTTCCATTTCACGCAGCAAGCAATCTGATCCTTCCTTCTTATTTTCTTTTTCTTCTTCCTCTTGCCGCAGCAACCCACAACACGCACACCATGCCTTCTCATGCTTCTCATCACCAAGCTTCTTTTCTCTTCTCCTTCCTCACACCCAAACATGGCAGCCACACCACCACCGTCCTTGCTCTCCCCATGGCTGAGCACGCAAACTGCCACCATGAAGCCACCTTGTTTCTCTACTTCGTGAACCACCAACCATCACCACGCAAGCTCCTCCTTCTTCACGCAAGAAAGCCACCATGGCAGCCACCACGTTCCTTTTCTTTCTCTCCATGGCCACCACAAGAAGGCCAGCACCACAAGGAGACACCATCACCATTTTCCTCTCCTTTTCTGTACACGCACACCATGTTTCTTCTTCCTCTATCAACCATGGCAGCACCCCATCATCAACATGTTCTTCTTCTTCTTTCTTCCTCACGAAGCCACCACCGATGGCCACCCACAACACCATCATGGACACACCACATGAACCACCACCATGGGTCTCTCTTTCCAGCCGAGAGCACCACCTCCATGGCCACGAAGCAAGCAAAGAGAAACGACAAAGGAACCATGAAAGAAAACAGGGGAGAACGACGTGAAAACGCCACCGCCGCCGGCGTCGCAAACTTCGACCTTCGATTCCGGTGTACTCGGACTTCCGTTCACAGCGAGGTTAGTACCGTTGGAACCCTTGCGGTGTCCACAACAAAACCCATATTCCGGATCGTCGTTCCGTCGCCGTCGACCGCCGCCGCTGCCGCCTTCGGGAGCTCTTTCCGGTCAACTCCGGCGACCGATGGAAAAACAGAGGATACTGCTATGATCCTTGCCGTGAGGAGAGCAAAACCCTATCTTCAATTTCGTATTTGGGTCATTTTATTCGACGACCCCGACAACCACCGTCGACCTTCGGCTGAACTTTCTGGGCAAACCGTCGACTCTTTGGGGAAACGGACAGCGCCGTTGAGTTTCTGGCCGCGAAAAGATGAAGGAACAACCTTCCTTTGTGTCTCCGGCGACAGTTCCTCCGTCAACCCCGTGGGCCGCAACTTTCTCTGGCGACTCTTCGCCGACAAGTTTCAGAAACTTGATTTTCGTACGATGAACGGAAGCACCCTGCATCGAAGCTACACAATGGAAGGAATCAAGCCGACGCAGGCAAACAAAGATGTAATCGGATCGGAGTTGCACCTTAGTATGGAAATTGGCTAAGGTGAGGGCTACTCACTGAATCTCTAGTTAATGCTTAGGGTCGATGCTTTCGACATTGTTTACTATTTATGCACTTGTTTGTGTTTGATTGGAAAAATGTTTTCTGAGGCTTCGGCTGACAATGTAGATGATTAATCTACTACTATGTTTTTGAGATTGTCTTACATGCTATGTGCTATGTGGGTAATTTAGGATGTGTGATGCATGCTTTATATGCTAAGTGCTACGTGGGTATTGTATAATATGTTGATATATGACATGTTGGTTGATTGTGCTGAATTAATTATGCTTCTGCAATGAAATCTGTGATTCTGAAAAGTGAGAATAGCGGGCAGGTCATGCCGATTTTATTTTTTTTGAGAAAGTTTGATAGGACGAATGAGATTCGGGCCTTGTTATGGTGTTCCATGGATCGAGACATTCTCTGGTGTTATTTGGGGATTAGGATCCCGAGAACTTATAAGATTTTGCGATAAGACTAAAAGGATATTATTTTGTAAAGAAAACTCATAAGACATTAAACAACCTCTAAATCTTAAAATAATGATAATAAACTCGAAAGGAAGCTTAGGATGCAAATCTTATTTTTTGGAAAACGAGAAGTGTTGTCGGATCCAAGTGTTGAGGAAGTTGAGAAGTATTGAGTATGTTGATGCTCTTGTGCTGTTGGAGCAGCTGTGTTGTTGGACTATCCGGGGGATAAGTCCGGGAAATTGATAGTTTCCGAGTATGTTGATACTCTTGCTCGTTGAGCAGTTTTGACCATCGGATTGAGATGAGTCGGATGATTTGGAGATCATCATGAGTTATGTGTTGTTGTGAAGATGTGTCTTTTGTCGCAGAATCGACTGTTACCTTAGGGTAAGCTTTTAGAGACTCTAATTTACCTAGAACACGTGGCGACGTGGCGACGTGTCGAGGGAAATTGATAGTTTCCGAGTATGTTGATACTCTTGCTCGTTGAGCAGTTTTGACCATCGGATTGAGATGAGTCGGATGATTTGGAGATCATCATGAGTTATGTGCTGTTGTGAAGATGTGTCTTTTGTCGCAGAATCGACTGTTACCTTAGGGTAAGCTTTTAGAGACTCTAATTTACCTAGAACACGTGGCGACGTGTCGAGTGAGATTCGGAGACGTTGTTTGACTAATCATCCTGCATTCAAGCAACATTAATGAGGTATTAACACAGGACGTACTCTGGACCTCGTCGGTTTCTAAAATGGTCATAAGACCCGGAATGCCGTGTAAGAGCGTTTGTAGACGACTCTTGTAGCAGACCGAAATGGCAGACCTTCGGGTTTACTGCTGATCTGACTACCTTTGTGTGGTGTAAGAGGCACGCGGGCAGAAATGGTCCCACCGTTGCTGGTGCTAGGATTGATCCGTTTGATGTCCATCCGTTTTCCGGAATGCATTGGTTAACTGGGTTAACCGTCATATCATTTCATGCAACATGCATACTGACTTAGTTGCTGAGTGTGATTGATAATTGATAATCCTATTTGATGCATGCTAATTGTTATTACTGTCTTTTATATTCATTATGGAATATGCAACCCTAGGATGTTATCCCTAGCTATAAGCCTAAGTGGCTATTTCTTATCTGTATCTATTGGTGCTATTAATTACTTAATTCTTTGGAGTTGACCCTCGCGTCTTCTGTGTGTGCTTTGGCGGACTACGCCCTTTGTCAGATGTCTTTGGCGGGCTGGTTCACGACGGTTCACCCTTCGGGGGGGGACTAGGATTGAGATGCTGGAACAAGAGCGCATCGCGGTCGCGAGAGGAGGACGGATGGTGTACATAGTCTAGGTCGTTCTGGATTTCGAATTCGGACGACGATCATGCTAGCATGTAGGTTTTAGTGCTGGTGTTAGCTCCTCGAGATGGGATTAGTGTAGGAGTAGAGTCTTAGCTCTGAACATCATTTGTTTCTTTGGGGACAGGGTAGTTTCCCACCTATAGCTTTTTGTGTGGTTTCTTTACGGGAATCACAGAGAGTTGGTTGGACTTAGGAGGTCTTGTTTTAGGCCATTGGGTCAACTTATTCTCATTTTTTAAGGTTGTGTTGCGGACACTTAACCTTACCTTTTGGGTTGTACATTTTGCCTACGGGCGCTACACTTTCTACTTTCCGTCACTGGAGGTTACTCGTGACGAGGTTGCTACTTACAGTGGGGGCTGTATCATATATTGTATATTAGTTCTGTTATCTTTCGCAATTGCGTTATATTTATTTCAGTCTTGTCTATATTTATCGACAAAAAAAAATATGTACGATTTTCCGCTTTAAGTTCTTTTTGGTTACTAAAGTGACGCCACCGAAATCGGGGTGTTACAACTGCATTCAGAACTCGCTATGGACACTATGAGTATTTAGTGATGCCATTTGGAGTGACAAATGCACCTGCTGTCTTTATGGACTACATGAACAGGACTTTCCATGCATTCTTAGATCGATTTGTCGTAGTGTTTATCGACGATATTCTGATTTACTCAAAGGATGCTAAGGACCATGAGGAGCATCTGCGCCAAGTCTTGCAAGTGTTGAGGGAGAAGAAGCTGTACGCTAACCCTTCCAAGTGTGAATTTTGGCTTGAAGAAGTGAAATTTTTAGGTCATGTGATCTCTAAGGAAGGTATAGCGGTGGATCCAGCAAAGGTAGAGACAGTATTGGCTTGGGAACAGCCAAAGACTGTGACGGAAGTCAGAAGTTTTGTTGGTCTGGCGGGATACTATCGCCGTTTCATCGAGAACTTTGCCAAGATTGTTGGACCTTTGACTCAACTTACGAGGAAGGATCAACCTTTTGCATGGACCGAAGCCTGTGAAACGAGTTTCCAGACGATGAAGGAACGTTTGACGACGTCACCTGTGTTAGTTCTGCCACAACCAGAGGAACCGTATGAGGTTTATTGTGATGCTTCGTATCAAGGGTTGGGATGTGTGCTGATGCAACATCGGAAAGTTGTAGCTTATGCTTCACGACAACTGAAGACTCACGAGAAGAACTATCCGACCCATGACCTAGAGTTAGCTGCGATTGTATTTGCACTGAAGATCTGGAGGCATTACTTATATGGATGCACTTTCACTATATTCAGTGATCATAAGAGTTTGAAGTATCTGTTTGATCAGAAGGAGCTGAATATGAGACAACGAAGATGGATGGAATTCATCAAGGATTATGAATTTACTCTACAATATCATCCTGGAAAGGCTAATGTTGTTGCTGACGCCTTGAGTAGGAAGATGCATATCTCGTCAATGATGATTAAGGAGCTGCAATTGCTGGAACAATTCCAAGATTTGAGTTTAGATGTGAGATCATCCGAGGGAAAATTGAAGTTCGGTATGATCAGGATCGCAAATGGATTGATGGAAGAAATCCGAGATCAACAGTTACAAGATGAATTTCTACTCGGGAAGAGGAACTTGGTAATTCAGGGTAAGGACCCGGAATTCAAGGTAGGAAATGATAATATCCTGCGGTGTAAGGATAGAGTATGTGTACCTAACAACCCTGATTTGAGGAGATTGATTATGGACGAAGGTCACAAGAGCAAGTTGAGCATTCATCCTGGAATGAAAAAGATGTATCAAGATTTGAAGGTGAATTTTTGGTGGCCAGGAATGAAGAGACAAGTGGCCAAGTATGTAGCTGCGTGTTTGACATGTCAGAAAGCGAAAGTGGAACATCAGAAACCTTCGGGTATGTTGCAGTGTTTGGATGTACCAGAATGGAAATGGGACAGCATATCGATGGATTTTGTCGTGGCTTTACCAAGAACCCAGAAAGGATATGACTCGATTTGGGTAATAGTGGATCGATTAACCAAGTCGGCCCATTTCATACCTGTGAGAACTACCTACAATGTGGAGAGATTGTCGGAGATTTACATAGCTGAGATCGTACGTCTTCATGGGGTACCAACTAGTATCGTTTCTGACCGAGACCCAAAATTTACTTCACATTTTTGGGGAGCTCTTCAGGAGGCTTTGGGAACGAGGCTGAGATTAAGTTCTGCTTATCACCCACAGACTGATGGACAAACTGAGAGGACTATCCAATCATTGGAGGATTTGCTACGAGCTTGTGTGCTAGACAACAAAGGTACTTGGGATAATCTATTGCCATTGATTGAGTTCACTTACAACAACAGTTTTCATACGAGCATAGGTATGGCACCGTATGAAGCTTTGTATGGCCGCAAGTGTCGGACACCTTTGTGCTGGTACCAAGATGGAGAGAATTTGTTAGTTGGACCAGAACTTCTACAACAGACAACAGAGAAGATTAAACAGATCAGAGAGAAAATGAAGACTTCTCAAAGTAGGCAGAAGAGTTATGCCGATCAGAGGCGCAGAACTCTAGAATTTGAAGAAGGAGATCACGTATTTCTGCGAGTTACACAGACTACTGGAGTCGGACGAGCGATTAAGTCGAAGAAACTTACGCCAAAGTTTATTGGACCTTATCAGATTACTCGTCGGATAGGACCAGTTGCTTATCAGATTGCATTACCACCATTCTTATCAAACATTCACGATGTGTTTCATGTGTCACAACTGAGAAAGTATATTGCGGATCCGACACACGTTATCGAGCTTGATGACATCGAGTTAAGGGATGACTTGTCATTCGAGACGCCGCCAATTAGCATTGGTGACACACGGATAAAACAGTTGAGGGGAAAAGAGATTGTGCTGGTGAAAGTTATTTGGAACAAGGACACTGGTGATGCAACATGGGAACTGAAGGAAAAGATCAAGGAACAGTATCCGGAACTCTTTGCTGAACCCTAAGTTTCGAGGACGAAACTTTCTTTTTGGAGGGTAGTAATGTGAGACCCAAGTTTTCAAATTTGGAATAAACGGAATAAAATTTCTTTTCACGATTAATTTGATGTAACGTGAAGGGAAAACCTGAACAAGGGTTAAATGGATGGAATGAATTTGTGTAAGGAGAAAGTTCAAGAAAAGCTAAGGATTGTATCAAAGTCGATAAAAGTTATAGCACGACTAATATTCGCATTTAAACCTAGGACAAGAATCTTAGGAAACAAAACTATGTTCCACCCTTGGAACACTATAGGAAATTTTCCAAAAATCTTCTAGAGGAATATAAGACTTTCTCTTATTCCTTTCCATAACCAGCGTTTCGATACGAAACCCTGGACTGTACGAACGTCAAATTCCGATACTCGGAGGTTTGCCGAAACCGAATCTCTGATAGTTCAGAAACCCTAAAACCAACGGACGATGAAGACTTTGTCTATTCCGAGCTTCAAACGAATATTTCACCCGCGTTCACCTATTTCTCTCGATATTTCTAATCTTTCTTCAGAACAAAGTTTTCTCATCCGACATCAACTGCAAAAAGTGATTTTTCGGGTAGAACCGATTTACACCGACTTTTGATCGTTTGATTAAATTTCAAGAAACCTGTTTTGAGTTCTGGAATTCTGTCGCCAGAACCTATCTTAGAATTCTCCGAGGATTACACAGGAAAAATCGGAATCGCGAAATTTTCATTTTTCGAAATTTTCCAAAAACTATAAATAGCGGGAAAATGAAAAAAATTCAAAAAACTCACCCATTTCCCCCATTGAACCCGCGAGCTTCCAAGAGAGGAGGAGGATTTTGATTTTCGCCGTTTCTTGCCCGTTCGCTTCACCGATCGTTGCAAATCGAAGACCTTGAGGTAGGTAAACCATATCTCTCTTCTGATCGTCGTTTCTGTCGACTTCTCCTATGTCTTTCTGTGCTCAAAGTTTTGAGCTTTTTGTAAAACTGTCCAAATAAGCTGATTTCAGTGTCTAAACTTATTCCCTGCATGCTCCTGAGCGTGTTCTGCGGATTATATTTTGTCGAATGTCGACGAAATGCCGCCGGGATCAATTTCTGATGGAAAAAACCGATTTTTGGGTAAAGCTCCGTTCTTTACGTTAAAAACTCGCGACTTAGCTTCGTCCTAGTAGGATTAGTTGTCATAAATGTCGTTGTTGACGTACCCATCCAATTTGTTTTTCGAAAATCCAGTTTTGAAATTCTGAGCTGAAAATAATGACCAAAATACCCCTGCGACAGTTTTTCATCCGAAAATTTTTCCGAGCTTAGAACCGTCTTTGTTACGGCTAATGATAACCTAGGAACCAAGTTTGATCGAAGAAAAATCGATCCCCCTAATTAGGGAAAGTGGCCGAGAGCTCCATTAAGGGGGGAGGGAATTTTGGTTTTTCGAAAACTTGTCTTAACGCGTTAGATTGTCGTACGTAGGAGTTGGTAATGTGTCGTGTGACCCTAGTGCGTTTTGTTTGTTGAGTTTCTGACTCATTGTGCTTGATTTCTGTGATTTGTTCTAAGGTTCATTTGAAGGATTTTGTGAAGTTCCAGAAGAAAATTGTGAGGGCTACTCACTGAATACTAGCTAATGCTTTAGGTGTCGACGAATTCGACTTGATTTACTGTTTATGAACTTGATTGTGTTTGACTGGGAAAACTGTTTTCTGAGGCTACGGCTGACAATTGATAATCTTTTATTGCTTGATTGTCATTGAGGTTGATTCATATGCTAAATGCTACCTGGGTAATCTAGGAGGTGTGATATCTGCCCTATATGCTAAATGCTACCTGGTTAACTTAGGATGTGTGATATCTGCCCTATATGCTAAATGCTACCTGGTTAACCTAGGATGTGTGATATCTGCCCTATATGCTAAATGCTACCTGGTTAACCTAGGATGTGTGATATTGCCCTATGTGCTAAGTTTTGCTAAATGGTTATTCCTCAATGTGCTGTTATATGTGCCATGACTGTTGGATTGTACTGTTTGAATATGCAAGTACACATATATCTGTTATTCGGCAGAGTGAGGATAACGGGCTGTTATGCCACCTTTTAATGTGAGATTTTGAGAAAGTTTGACGGGACGGACCGAGGTTCGGACCCTTGATATTGTTGATGGATCGAGACCTTCTCTGGGAGTTATTTGGGGTCATGGGATCTTTTGAAACTTATAAGACTTGAGATAAAACTAAATGGAAATTATTTTACGAGGAAAATCCATAAAACATTAAACAACCTCTAAACCTTTGATTAATGATTACAAATTCAATTAAGAGCTTAAGACCTGGATATTAGTTTTTGGGAAAATGAGAAGTGTCGCCGAGTCCAAGTTTGGGGAAACTTGATGAGTTTCCGAGTATGTCGATACTCTTTGCTCGAGAAGCAGTTTTGTTGTTCGACTATCTAAAGGATAAGTCAAGAAATTGATAAGTTTTGAGTACTTTGATGGTCTTTCGCTCGATGAGCTGATTTGTTGTTGGGCTATCTTGAGGATAAGCCGGAAACGGGTAGTTTCCTAGTACATTGGTACTTTTTGCTCGCTGAGCAGTTTTTGACCATCGGATGGAGATGAGTCGGATGATTCGAGAAATCATCATGAGTTACTATTTATAATTAATTGTCTTTTGTCGCAGAATCGACATTTACCTTAGGGTATTCTTTTTAGAGACAATTAGTAAGCTAGAACACGTGACGACGTGACGAGTGAGGTCGGAGACGTTGTTTGGCTAACCACTTGCATTCATGCACTCATTGAGGTTAATACACGGTGGGATTGCCGGACCTCGTTGGATTCCAAAAATGGTCATAAGACCCGGATTTCCATGTAAGAACACTGCGGTGATTCTTGGTAGCAGATGGAAATGGCAGGCCTGCGGGTTTACTGCTGATCTGACTACACTTTGTTTGGTATAAGAGACACGCGAGCGGAAATGGTCCCACCGTGGCTGGTGTTAGGGCTGACTCGTTAGTGCCCATCCCTCCGGATTTCATCTTGTTCCTTTGCATATGCATTTCATGCACCATTCATGCTAATTATAGTTGTTGTTTGTGTTTGTTACCTGTCAGTGTTTTGATTTATGTTATATGCCAGCAAATGTTATATATGTCTATTGGACAGGTTTTGCAACTAAAATGTTGACATCTGTAATTAAGCTTATGTGGCTAATATTTAATTTTTGCCTATTGGATGTACTATTATGTAATTCTTTGAGTTGACCCTTGCACGTGCTACCTGTGTATGGGGGGGCTATGTATGCCCTTTTTGTCAGATGATGTCTATGTCCGACTGGTTCGAGATGGTCGTCCCCACGGGGGGGACTAGATTTGAGTTGCTTGACACAGAGACCCCGGGCTCGTGGGTGGTAGACCCCGCAGGTCACCGAGCCATTTACACGGGGCGTATTACGGAGGACCACGTGGACCGATTTGGGAACCTGACGCAAGGAGTTTTGAGACGCTACACCGTTAGCTTCAACCTACCACCGGGCGTGCCCGTCAGAGGAGTTGCCGGTAGGGGGTGCTTCGTCTGAGTCCAGCTCACCCACCGTTGCGGCTGCTGTCTTGGGATCGGGTACAGTACCCGTGGTACCTGCTGTGAGGACCGATGCCGCTGTTGACGTGATCGTCCTGGATTCCGATTCAGACGACGATCATGGGGATGCGTAGTTGGCGTGGTGTGTAGTACTCCTAGAGTAGGGATTAGGGTAGGAGTAGCGTCGTGGCTCTGATCATTAGTTTTTCTCATTTTGGGGCAGGGTAGGTCCCCGACCTATAGCTTTTTGTGTGGTTCTCTTGACGGGAGTCACAGGGAGTTGGTCGGATTAGGAGGTATTTTGAGGTGACCTACTTTCTGGTTGGAGGACTGTATATCAGGATACTGACTCTATATTTTATGTTGTACATATTTGCCGTTAGGCACTACTTTTCCGTCACTGGAGGCTACTCGTGACGTGGTTCACCGTTTAGTTGTGGGGAGTGTATATATTAGGGGTGAGCATCGGGCGGGTCGGTTCGGGTTCGGGTGAAACATACCGGGTTTGAACGGGTTTGAGACTGAATTATTCAGAACCGATTCCGCCCGTGGTTGATTTCGGGTTTGTCGGGTTCGGGTTATCTGGGTTGGCGGGCGGTTCGGGTGGGTTGAGGCGGGTTGGGCACCGTCAAATGAAGAGAAGATCAACCAGAAAAAAAAAAACAAAGGAGAAAATGGGATCTTGAAGGATTATTGAAGAGAGACAATCCAACGAAGTACATACATGAAGATCAAGTAAAATCAGAGAAGAATCCATGAAGAAAAAATACACAGAAGATCATCAACCAAAATAAAATACAAAGATAGAACCAAATTTCATCACTGCAAGGTATCAGATGTAAAAATTTTGTCCAGATCCCCAACACCATGCTTTCAAGTTTCACCACCATGCATGTTCAGATCCAATCACCATTTGTTCAGATCTAAGCAACAGAACCACCTGATGCCACTTTCAGATCCATCGCTCCAGCTCCATATCCATCGTGTGCTCAGCTACACCCAACATAGAGACGAAGAAGGAGAGAATGTGGGGGAAGCACGATAGGGAGACAACCTTTGATTCAAGAGAGGAAGTGGCCAAATGAGAAACGGTGCGACAACTTGTAACACGCAGGAGAAGAAATGTAAAAGGGAGGCTTGAAAGAAATGAGAGTGTGGCGGGGAAGAGCTTTTGATATGAAGGAAAATGAAGAAGCTAGTGTAAAATGGTGGAATGGGTATGGAGAACCAGAGAAGATTCGTTCATCTTCATATAATTATTTGTTTTCCTTTCACTTTCAAGTTTTAGTGTTTTACATTAATTAAAAGCTAAAAAAGTAGACATTAAATGACATTGAGTGATGGATTGAAAAATAGTAGCTGTGTGCCTGCAATGCTACTAGTGTTAGGTGACAGAGCTAAATGACAAAAGTAAGTTTGAAAGTGTATAGAGCCACAGACCGAGGAGTAGAGTTTTTGCAGAAAGATATTATCGGGTGGGGTCGGGTACCGATGGGTGTTAAATTCACAACCCGCACCCGACCGATCTAACCCGTCTCAAACTGTTTCAGTGTTTTTTCTTACCCGAGTGACTAACCCGACCCGACCGATTGTGTTTTTTTTTGTTCGGTTACGCCGGTTTGGGTCGGGCCGGTTTTTTTGCTCACCCCTAGTATATATTGTACATTAGTTCTGTTTACTTTTAGTTGATGCATCTTTAAGATTTGACGAGTCTTTATTTACTGGAAAAAAAAAATATATCGAAAAAAAAATACTCATGTTTTTTCACTTTTATTTTCTTTTTGGTTACTAAAGTGACGCCACCGAAATCGGGTGTTACAGTCGAACCGACGAGTTTCGCCGAGAGCGCCCTTTTGTCATCGAATTATTATTCGAATGTGAAATAAATATTTTCCTTATCATTACGATGATCTACGCGTAATTTCGAGAATTTTGACCGTCATATCGATATAAGGTCAAAAATCTCGCCCGGTAGTGTTTTCGGGTCGAAAACGAGTCGAGTTCGACTCGTAAACGAGCCAACCACGAAATTGGCCAGAAAATATCTGATCTTGTGGTTGAGTGTTCAGATGTTGAGTGTGGAGAGAAAGGTTATTAGGGTAGGCTCATGAACCAAGGTCAAAAGGTTAGTATCATGATTGCTTTACCATAAGTAGTGTGCATGGGAAGATAAACCAAAGCCAAAAGTGCAAGCCACATTTCACCTAGGGAAACGTCCATCACCTTATCACAAGGACTTCCCATCAGATTTCTGAACCAAAGGAGATAAGTGAGAGAGAGTGAACATCATCTTCATCTTATCTTCATCTTTCTTACCAAAAACTGAAATCTTCATCATCTCTAAACACCACCAAGAAATCATCTTTTGTCTTCCATTCCTTCACAAAAGAGTTAGCATTCAAGGTGAGGATCATGGTGATGGTTTCCAAATTTAAAAAGGAGCTATCTTTCTCTTCATCTTTTCAAAAACACCAAGTTGATGTTGTTGTTGTGCTTGTGATCTCCTTGGCTTCATGCATGTGAAAAGTGTTTTGAAAAAGGTTGAAGCTTGATGTTAGGGCTTCATGCTCTTGTGTTCTGAACCTTAGATTTCGAAAATGGAGAGCCAAGGAAGAAAACTACTCATCATAAAACCTTTTCTTGTTCAAAAGGTTGAATCTTGATGTTTCAATGTTCTCATGAAGTAAAGACTTCAAGAGTAGGTTTCCAAGCTTGTTTCTTAAGAGCCTTGAGGCTAAAAGTTCAGTTTTTAACTCTCAAAGATCATTCAAAGTGTTGTTTCAAAACTCAAAACCCATGAACTCTTAAGACTAAGTTCATTCATGAGAAGTGCTAGACTTAGTTAAGAGTGTGTGTGATTTCTATGTGATTTTGGTGATTGATGTTTGTGTGCACTATGTGTTTGTGTGAAGGTGAAGAACACCTTGTTCATTCCATTACGAGGAGCTAAAGGCTAGGAAGGAAATCAGACTAGAGAAGTTAAGGAGAAAGACAACGATCGAGGTACGGGCACTTCGGGTCTTGGACTTTAGCGTGCAAAATTGCTTGCTAGGAATTGCATGAGATTTGTATGATGACGATGAACATGTTAAGACCTTGGAATACTTATGTAAATGAGCTTAGTATGTTGTATGATCCTTATAATCATGAAAGGGAACTTAAAGGTTAAGTCTTGGGCTAAAAATCAAGTTAAAAGTGAGAAAATGGATGAAACTCGGAAGAGGTACAGAACCGCGACGCATGTGCGTACTTAGCTGGCGCACATGCGTGGGGAACCTGCAGCTATGGGCGCATGTGCGTGGTCAGACGACACACATGCGTGGGACTTCTGTCCCTCCAGCGCCAAGTGACGTTTTTTTTGCTACTTTGAACTGTTTTGGGCATAACTTCTTGGATATGGGTCTAAATTGGGTGAAACCAATTTTATTTGAGAGCTAACTTAAAGGGCTTCAATCTATAAAAGTTTCATAATTCTTGGATTGCTATTTCAATACAGTTTTGAATTTTATTCCACCCCTTTTTCTGCTGCCGAGTAAGCTGGACAGTTCGTATTGTTTCGGGCATAACTCCTTGGATATGAGTCCAAATCGGGTGAAACCAATTTTATTTGAAAGCTAACTTAAAGGGCTTCAATCTGTCAAAGTTTCATAAACTTTGGATTGCTATATCAATACAGTTTTTAATTTTAGTTCACCCCTTTTTCTGCTGCCGAGTAAGCTTGACAGTTCGTATTGTTTTGGGCATAACTCCTTGGATATGAGTCCAAATTGGGTGAAACCACTTTTATTTGAAAGCTAACTTAAAGTTCTTAAATCGGTGAAAGTTTCATAATTTTTAGGTTTCTATTTTAATACAGTTTGCAATTTTAATTCTACCATTTTCTGCGGTTTTGTTGCCTGAATTATATGCATGATGTACATGAAGTTTATGAGTTAAGAATGCTTGATTACCATGAGAAATTGTTTATGAACATGATAAATGATAACATGCTTAGGTGCCTTGATGTTTGAGAACATGATTACTTGTGAGAACATGCTTACTTGTTGAGTACATGACTACTTGTTGAATATGATATGATGAACTCTTAGGATGTTCATGATGAATGTAAGTCTTGAATTATGTTCCTATGATGCATGATATAGTATGCCCTGATATTTATCGAATGATAAGCGTTGTATGGACGATATTGATCGAATGAGATCGAATGTGGAACCTACGATGGTTGGGCTACCGTGGCGACGGATAGCTGGTGACACTTATGAGTTGGTGACCCCGATCACTCATGTTAAGGTGTGGTGGAGTCGTCATCGATCGACAGAAGATTATAACTTCGTTGTTTGACTAATTCATGGAGCATATCATTGCATTGACCAAGGGTACCGCTTGGATAGGGTACACCGAGGTGTTGGCTAATGACTGCATGGGAAGGGTCATTAGATAAGTGGCAACTGACTGCATGGGAAAGGTCCTTGTCCCGCCTGCCTGGTATGGAGTTGGCGTTTATCCGGATCATGGTGTGCATTGAGCATCAAGCATATTGCATACGCTAACAATATAGAGACACATAGGTTCCCTTGGACGTCGTTGACGTAAGAATATTGGTTGTTGTCTTGTGGCTTGTGTTAGACGATTGAATTCCCTATAAGGTGCAACGTGTGGTTGTGGGCCTTGTGCCTTGCTTGTTGAAGTGTTTTCCTTATCTTATGCTACATCTAGAATTCCTTAGGGATGTATTAGTATGCCGTTTGGTAAGATTCTTGATAGGTGATTATATATGTGAATATGCATGCTCTTACTTGCTTGTATGTGTGCACGTCCTAATTTTGGCCTTGTGGTATAAGAAGTTGACCCTTGCACCTTTTCTCTGTTATAAATGTTCGACGACGCCGCCCTAAAGGATGAGCAAGAGACCGATGGACGCATGTGAGGAGACGCCGCAAGGAAATGATGTGACGACGAGCTAGCGATTCAGAGATTAGTCGTGTGGAGATTACGGGGAGCTCGGTGGGCATATGAGCCTTTTAGTTTATTTTCCTTTTGGAGTATATGTTGTAATTATATACATTGATGTAAGGGTACTTATTATTGGGTATTTATTACTCATCGTAGAGCATGTTTTGGAAAGTATTAGAAAGTATTATGTTTCAGAAGGAAAAAAAAAATATACCTGCATTATTATGATTTCGAAAGTTCATTAGCATGATTAATTTACTTTCGAATCACTAAGTAACCCTTGGAAATCGGGGCGTTACAATGTGGTATCAGAGCATTGGTTTAGGGATACCAAGGCTTGTTGGGGAATAGGTTTGCTGTGCTAGGTTGTGTGGTCTCTGTGTTGTATGTTGTGGATGGGTATGCGTGAGCCATACCCATTGTTTGACTCATGTGTGACTTCTTAGTTGGGCTTACGCGTTTGTTATGCTTCTTATCTTGGGAAAAGTAACCTGTTGCTTTGCGAAGGGAAGATGATGCCTCCAAGACTGGACCTGGAGCGACAGACTACGGCTACCGTGAACCGTATGGCGGAGGCCATGGTGAACTTGACGAATGTGGTAGCGCGACAAGCTGCTAATGCTGCTGCACAGGTTACCGCAACTGCTCAACGGATTATCGCCGAGGAAGAGCATCTGGCACGCCAGCAGCGACAGGGTGAGGCACAAGCTCATATTAGGGGACTCATTGATTTCGGTCGCCTTGACCCGCATCAGTTCTTTGGAGGAGCCGACCCGGAGAAGGCGGACTTGTGGATTCAAGAGATCGAGGAGATCTTCAGGGTGTCGAGGACCCCAACCGAGACAAGGGTGGATTGTGCAACTTATCTGCTGTTGGGAGAAGCTGAATATTGGTGGAGAGGAACACACATTATGATGGAATCCAACCGTGTGCCTGTGACGTGGGATGCTTTCTGCATTGTCTTTATGGACAGGTACTTTCCGATTAGCGCAAGGGAAGAAAAGGAAGCACAATTCTTGAAGTTGTTTCAGGGGAATATGGTGGTGGCAGAGTATGCCGCTAAGCTGGAATCTTTGGCGAAGCACCGTTTCCTTGCCAACCGGGTTGATGAGGCGTATCTATGCGCTAAGTTTACGAATGGGATCTGACCTGAGATCAAAGAGTCGGTGCAACCATTGGGGATACGTGTATTCCAACCGTTGGTGGAGAAGTGCAGGGAGATAGAAGCAATAAAGAACAAGAGGAAGGATAAGCGGTATCGAGGAGGACCGATGAGGTCCGGAAGCCAAGGCCAAGGAGGGCGCGACAAGGGGAAACAACATCAAAGGAAGCCTTACCATCGTCAACAAGAAGATGAGAAGTCTCAGGGAGGGTACAGACCCATGCCTACAGCCCTAGGAAGACAAGGGAGCCAAGCCCAAAACTGTGGTGTTTAGTGCTTCAGATGTGCAGAGTTTGGGCATTTTGCCGCTGCCTGCAAGGAGGATGGACCGTTATGCTACAATTGTCACAAGCCGGAACATCTTTCCAGAGACTGTAGGGCACCAAAAGTGGAGCTAGTTGTGTGCGTTACACGGGGGACTCACTCGACTGTCGAAGGACGAGGGCACTTAATGGCGGGGACTGAGGCTACTGATGCTGAGGAGGAGACCTGAGGATGTGTGGCGAGGATGTAAGTTCTAACTAGCTTGAAACCTTATGTTGTTTTGTGCCCGTTTGTTCTTATGTTGCTACTTCGGGTGTTAAGTCTCTGACTACGACCTTGTCTTATCTAAGCTACTCGTGGTACTTTGAAGCAAGTGTTTTATTGAAAACCTCTTGTATATGTTCAGTGCCTTAGTGGGCATGTGATATGCTCGCGTAATTGTTTTGTGTGTTTCCCTTGTAGTGTTCTTGAGGGAGATTTAGAGGAGTTCCACAAGGCCTAGAATTTCGTCTTGTGCTGGTATGTGTTGGTAAAGGAAGAGAGGAACTAGGGAATTGATTCTAGTGAGATGTTAAGGTTGTGCGATCTTCAAGTGGAAGTGTCGAAGGACGAGAGAACTCTACTAGGTTAGAGGCTTGTGATGTGCTTACGTGTAATGGATTAAATGAAGGCAGGGCTAGGAATTGATCCTAGGAGGTGACCTCGTATGGGTAAGGTTGCTCGAGCTCTATCCTTAGAAGGGTTGTAATTGGAAATTGTTCTTAGACATGGGTAAGGATCAAAATTAGATCGAGTTCTTGTTGTTTTGGCAAATGGATCTTAGAGTTTAAGCGGATGATTTTGCTTGAGGAATTTTGAGGAGGGGTAGGATCTAAAGTTGTACCGGTTAGGGTGTTTAGAAGTGAGCTAAGTCATGTTGGGTATAGGTTGGAATTCGAAGAGTTGGGACTTGAGGATTCCTTGGTCTGAGATAGAAGAAGTAGATTATGGATTCTCGAATAAGGATTTGCATTTTGGGAGATTTTGATTACTGGATTATTAGTGACGAGATAGGTTTTGAATCTTTGGACTGTGGAGGTTTAGACCGATTTAAAAGATTTTTGGGGCTTATGCCAACTTATCGGATTACTGAATTGTTGAATTGATTGTGTTGTGATGGTAGTTGTGTTGTTGGAGTTGTTTTTGGATTTAATCTTGAGTTTGAGAAGTTTAGGGCTTCCGTTATAAGTAATTGGTTATAGGGGATTAAGATTTGAATACTTGGAAGTTCGATGAATGGCTATAGTCGAGTGATTAATTGCGGGCAAGGGCTTATGTTTAGAAGGTTGAATGGGGAAAGTGAATATTTGAAACCTCTTTTGTTTGAGTTCGAGTTTTGGTGTAGAATCCTTTATATGACTTAAGCAATTTTCGGAGTTGTCATTCGGTGTTGTCTTTAATTGTCCGTGGAAATAGTACCTAAGTATAGAAGTTGATGACGAAGGAATTGTAGAATTGGTTGTGAGATCCTTAATTGGTTAGTTCACACGATTGCTCCAAGTAGAGAGAGAATAAGTCGAGGGATTCAATGTTTGGTTGTGTGAAATCCTAGGGGAAATTGTTAGAGGATGAATAGCTTAGAAGATTCGATTTCGAGTTAAGTGTATTCCTTTGTGATGAGAGGAGTGAGAAAGTTGCATTAATTGTTTTTTATTGTTAGAGGGTGGAAAATGAGTTGGGGATTAAGTTCTTGATGTTTATGGAAGAGGATGTGGAGTTAAGAAATGGAATCACATTAGAAGTTGATAGGTGAGAGGATAGCAGAGATTTGGACTTGAGAACGGTTTAGATCATAGTGATTGAGGAATCTTGCTATGAGTATGAGAGACTTAAGATTCAGTGAGATGTGATCAAGAAGCTAGGGTTTGGATTTTGTTGGAATTATCGAGCTAGAGAAGGAGCTTTCGGCGTCAAGTTGATTTTTTTTTTTTCCTAAGTGGTGGTTTGTGGATGTGCTACCAAGAGCTTAGATAGAGGTGATACTTCGGGTGAATAGAAGAGAGTGTGGCAGTTAGAGCTACCTTTAGACTTGTAGTTTCGAGGACGAAACTAATTTAAGGGGGGTTGAAATGTAAGACCCGAGATAGTTAAGATAAATAAACTCGGTCAATTTCTCGGTTTAGTGCTTTAATGCTCGGTTAATGTGATGTTTATGGGTGTGACCTTGTACGAAGAATTTTATCTTAGGAATGTAGTATTTTGATTATTAATATCGAAGTTATTTTCCAAGTGTTTCATTCTTCGTTCGTCGAAGAATTCGGCTGCACTACGGAAAACGGTCGAACCGACGAGTTTCGCCGAGAGCGCCCTTTTGTCATCGAATTATTATTCGAATGTGAAATAAATATTTTCCTTATCATTACGATGATCTACGCGTAATTTCGAGAATTTTGACCGTAATACCGATATAAGGTCAAAAATCTCGCCCGGTAGTGTTTTCGGCTCGAAAACGAGTCGAGTTCGACTCGTAAACGAGCCAACCACGAAATTGGCCAGAAAATATCTGATCTTGGGGTTGAGTGTTCAGATGTTGAGTGTGGAGAGAAAGGTTATTAGGGTAGGCTCATGAACCAAGGTCAAAAGGTTAGTATCATGATTGCTTTACCATAAGTAGTGTGCATGGGAAGATAAACCAAAGCCAAAAGTGCAAGCCACATTTCACCTAGGGAAACGTCCATCACCTTATCACAAAGACTTCCCATCAGATTTCTGAACCAAAGGAGATAAGTGAGAGAGAGTGAACATCATCTTCATCTTATCTTCATCTTTCTTACCAAAAACTGAAATCTTCATCATCTCTAAACACCACCAAGAAATCATCTTTTGTCTTCCATTCCTTCACAAAAGAGTTAGCATTCAAGGTGAGGATCATGGTGATGGTTTCCAAATTTAAAAAGGAGCTATCTTTCTCTTCATCTTTTCAAAAACACCGAGTTGATGTTGTTGTTGTGCTTGTGATCTCCTTGGCTTCATGCATGTGAAAAGTGTTTTGAAAAAGGTTGAAGCTTGATGTTAGGGCTTCATGCTCTTGTGTTCTGAACCTTAGATTTCGAAAATGGAGAGCCAAGGAAGAAAACTACTCATCATAAAACCTTTTCTTGTTCAAAAGGTTGAATCTTGATGTTTCAATGTTCTCATGAAGTAAAGACTTCAAGAGTAGGTTTCCAAGCTTGTTTCTTAAGAGCCTTGAGGCTAAAAGTTCAGTTTTTAACTCTCAAAGATCATTCAAAGTGTTGTTTCAAAACTCAAAACCCATGAACTCTTAAGACTAAGTTCATTCATGAGAAGTGCTAGACTTAGTTAAGAGTGTGTGTGATTTCTATGTGATTTTGGTGATTGATGTTTGTGTGCACTATGTGTTTGTGTGAAGGTGAAGAACACCTTGTTCATTCCATTACGAGGAGCTAAAGGCTAGGAAGGAAATCAGACTAGAGAAGTTAAGGAGAAAGACAACGATCGAGGTAAGGGCACTTCGGGTCTTGGACTTTAGCGTGCAAAATTGCTTGCTAGGAATTGCATGAGATTTGTAAGATGACGATGAACATGTTAAGACCTTGGAATACTTATGTAAATGAGCTTAGTATGTTGTATGATCCTTATAATCATGAAAGGGAACTTAAAGGTTAAGTCTTGGGCTAAAAATCAAGTTAAAAGTGAGAAAATGGATGAAACTCGGAAGAGGTACAGAACCGCGACGCATGTGCGTACTTAGCTGGCGCACATGTGTGGGGAACCTGCAGCTATGGGCGCATGTGCGTGGTCAGACGACGCACATGCGTGGGACTTCTGTCCCTCCAGCGCCAAGTGACGTTTTTTTTGCTACTTTGAACTGTTTTGGGCATAACTTCTTGGATATGGGTCCAAATCGGGTGAAACCAATTTTATTTGAGAGCTAACTTAAAGGGCTTCAATATATAAAAGTTTCATAATTCTTGGATTGCTATTTCATTACAGTTTTGAATTTTATTCCACCCCTTTTTCTGCTGCCGAGTAAGCTGGACAGTTCGTATTGTTTCGGGCATAACTCCTTGGATATGAATCCAAATCGGGTGAAACCAATTTTATTTGAAAGCTAACTTAAAGGGCTTCAATCTGTCAAAGTTTTATAAACTTCGGATTGCTATATCAATACAGTTTTTAATTTTAGTTCACCCCTTTTTCTGCTGCCGAGTAAGCTGGACAGTTCGTATTGTTTTGGGCATAACTCCTTGGATATGAGTCCAACTTGTGTGAAACCACTTTTATTTGAAAGCTAACTTAAAGTTCTTAAATCTGTGAAAGTTTCATAATTTTTAGGTTTCTATTTTAATACAGTTTTCAAATTTTAATTCTACCATTTTCTGTGGTTTTGTTGCCTGAATTATATGCATGATGTACATGAAGTTTATGAGTTAAGAATGCTTGATTACCATGAGAAATTGTTTATGAACATGATAAATGATAACATGCTTAGGTGCCTTGATGTTTGAGAACATGATTACTTGTGAGAACATGCTTACTTGTTGAGTACATGACTACTTGTTGAATATGATATGATGAACTCTTAGGATGTTCATGATGAATGTAAGTCTTGAATTATGTTCCTATGATGCATGTAAGGCCCAAGTTTTTAAGCTTATGCTAAGTGAATAAATTTCTTATTCACGATTAGGGTTGATGTAATGTGAAGGGAAACCTGAACAAAAGTTTATTTAATGAAATAAATTTATGAAGGAGAAAGTTCAGGAAAAGTCAAAGGATTGCATCATGATCGATAAAAGTTATAGTACGATCGTTACACGCTTAAACCTAGGTCAGAAACCCTAGTATATAGCTAGTTTTCACTTTTAGGCACGACGGAAGTTAATTCCAAAAATCTTCAGAGAAATGTTAGAACTTCTCTTTTTCCATATATCACAATCGTTTCGAGGCGAAACTCTAGGATCTACGAACGTCCGATTCCAATCATCGGAAGTTTGCCGAAACCGAATCCCTGGTATTTCAAAACCCTAGAATCAACCGACAATGAAGACCTTTTCTATTCAGAGCTTCAAATGAAGATTCTACACGCGTACACCCATTTCTCTTGATGATTTCAATCTTTCTTCAGAAGGAAGTTTTCCATTCCGACATCCGATGCAAAAAGCAACTTATCGGGTAAAATAGTTTTACACCGACTATGCATTAGTTGCCAAAAATACAAGGAGACCTCTTTATAGTTTTGGAATTCTTTTGCCAAAACATATCTATTAATTCACGGAGAATGACGCCGGAAAAATCTGATTCGCGAAACTTTCATTTTCCCGCGAATTTCCATCTTCTATATATAGCAAACAAGTGAGAAAAAAACACAAAACTCCTCCATTTTCTCTCCTCAAGGCCGCGAGCTTCACCAAGGAAGAAGGAAGAAGAATTTTCTTCATTACTTGCTTGATCGTTGATCCGTTAGTTGCTGCTTCAAGGTTTCGAGGTATAGTCGCTAATCCTTATCTCTGATCGCTTTTTCCATAGCTTTTCTGTAGACTTTTCTGAGCTGATAGTTTTGAGGTTTTTGCAAAACTATCCTGAATATTTCATTTTTGATTCTAAACATCTTCCTTATGTGCCCAAGATCACTTCTGCCGGATTAGATTTTCCGTTATGTCGCCGGATTTCCGCCGGAATCAATTTTAGCCTTAAATACCCATTTTTGGAGTTTTTGGAGTAAAGCTTCAACCTTTAGGCTGAAAACTATCGCCTTAGCTTAGTGCTAGTAGGATTAGTTGTCATAAACGTCGTTGGTGACGTCCCTGCAAAATTTGGTTTTTGGGATTTCAGTTTTGAAATTTCTAAGTTAAATATCATGACCAAAATACCCCTGCGACAGTTTTTGATCCGATAATTTTTCCGAGTTCAGAATACCCTTAGTTACGGCTAATGATAGCATAGGAACCAAGTTTGATCGAAGAAAAAATCGAGTCTCCTAATTGTGAAAAGTGGCCGAACCTATCAGGGGGGAGGAGGAAAATTCCTTTTTCGAAAACTTGTCCTTTCGCGCTAGATTATCGTACCTCGGAGTATGTACTACTTCGGGTGACCTTAGTAAGTATTGGTAGCTTAGTTTCCGATAGATTCTGATAGTATTTCTGTGGTTTTGCTCTAAAGGTGATTTTGAGGAATTTACAGCGGAGCAAGGCTTTGATTGTGAAGGAGCTTTAGGAGATAACTCTGGAGAACCTACAGGTGAGGGCTTCTCACTGAATCTCTAGTTAATACTTAGGGTCGATGCTTTCGACATTGTTTACTGTTTATGCACTGGATTGTGTGTGATTGGAAAATGTTTTCTGAGGCTTCGGCTGACAATGTAGATGATGCATCTACTGAATGTTTTTGAGATTGACTTACATGCTATGTGCTATGTGGGTAATCTAGGATGTGTGGTGCATGCCTTATATGCTAAGTGCTATGTGGTTATCGCTTAATATGTTGATATATGACATGTTGACTGATTGTGCTGAGTTATTTATGCTTATGCACTGGAATCTGAGTTTCTGAATGGTGAGAATAGCGGGCAGGTCATGCCGATTTTATTTTGAGAGTTTTGAGAAAGCTTGATAGGACGAATGAGATTCGGGCCTTGTTATGATGTTTATGGATCGAGACATTCTCTGGAGTCATTTGGGGATTTGGAGATCCCGAGAACTTATAGGATTTGCGATAAGACTAAAAGGATAGTATTTTGTAAAGAAAACTCATAAGACATTAAACAACCTCTAAATCTTTAATTAATGATAATAAACTCGAAAGGAAGGCGTGGAAGTCAAATCTTAGTTTTGGAAAACGAGAAGTGTCGTCGGATCCCAGTGTTGAGAAAGTTGAGAGGCTTCGAGTATGTAGATGTTGTGGTGCTGTTGGAGCAGCGTTTGTTATTGTGCTGTTGGAGCAGCTATGTTGTTGGGCTATCCTGGGGATAAGTCCGGGGAATTGATAGTTCCCGAGTATGTTGATACTCTTGCTCGTTGAGCAGTTGTGACCATCGGATTGAGATGAGTCGGATGATTTGGAGATCATCATGAGATAATGTGTGTTGTGGAAAGAAGTGTCTTTTGTCGCAGAATCGACTTTACCTTAGGGTAAGCTTTTAGAGACTTTAATTTAGCTAGAACACATGGCGACGTGTCGAGTGAGATTCGGAGACGTTGTTTGACTAATCATCCTGCATTCATGCAACATTAATGGGGTATTAACACAGGACGTACTCTGGACCTCGTCGGATTCCAAAATGGTCATAAGACCCGGATTTCCGTGTAAGAGCGTTTGTAGACGTCTCTTGTAGCAGACCGAAATGGCAGACCCACGGGTTACGGCTGATCTGACTACCGCTGATGTTGGAGTAAGAGGCACGCGGGCCGAAATGGTCCCACCGTGGCTGGTGCTAGGGCTGATCCGTTGATGTCCATCCGTTCCGGATTGCATATTGGTTGACTGGGTTAACCTGCATATCATTTCATGCAACATGCATACTGACTTAGTTGTCGAATGTGATTGTTATTTGTTAATCCTATTTGGAACATGTTAAGTGTTTTTATTGTCATTTATGTTCGTTATGGAATATGTAACCCGAGGATGTTATCCCTAGCTATAAGCCTAAGTGGCTATTCTATTATCTGTATCTATCGATGTTATTATTTACATAATTCTTTGGAGTTGACCCTCGCGTCTTCTGTGTGTGCTTTGGCGGACAAAAGCCCTTTGTCAGATGTCCACGGCGGACTAGATCATGATGGTTCACCCTTTGGGGGGAACTAGAGTTGAGATACTGGAACAGGAGCGCATCGCGGTAGCGAGAGGAGAACGGATGGTGTACTTAGACTAGGTCGTTCTGAATTCAGATTCGGACGACGATCATGCTAGCATGTAGGTTTTAGTGCTGGTGTGAGCTCCTCGAGATGGGATTAGTGTAGGAGTAGAGTCTTAGCTCTGAACATCATTTGTTTTCTTTGGGGACAGGGTAGTTTCCCACCTATAGCTTTTTGTGTGGTTTCTTTACAGGAATCACAGAGAGTTGGTTGGACTTAGGAGGTCTTGTTTCAGGTCGATGGGCCAGCTTATTCTCAGTTTTGAGGGATGGTGTTGCGGACACTTCACCTTTACTTTCAGTCTGTACATATTGCCTTCGGGCGCTACACTTTTTTTTCCGTCACTGGAGGTTACTCGTGACGAGGTTGTTACTTACAGCGGGGGCTGTATTATATATTGTACATTAGTTCTGTTGCTTTTCGCTTTTGGGTTTTATTTATCGAATGATAAGCGTTGTATGGGCGATATTGATCGAATGAGATCGAATGTGGAACCTACGATGGTTGGGCTACCGTGGCGACGGATAGCTGGTGACACCTATGAGTTGGTGACCCCGATCACTCATGTTAAGGTGTGGTGGAGTCGTCATCGATCGACAGAAGATTATAACTTCGTTGTTTGACTAATTCATGGAGCATATCATTGCATTGACCGAGGGTACCGCTTGGATAGGGTACACCGAGGTGTTGGCTAATGACTGCATGGGAAGGGTCATTAAATAAGTGGCAAGTGACTGCATGGGAAGGGTCCTTGTCCCGCCTGCCTGGTATGGAGTTGGCGTTTATCCGGATCATGGTGTGCATTGAGCATCAAGCATATTGCATACGCTAACAATATAGAGACACATAGGTTCCCTTGGACGTCGTTGACGTAAGAATATTGGTTGTTGTCTTGTGGCTTGTGTTAGACGATTGAATTCCCTATAAGGTGCAACGTGTGGTTGTGGGCCTTGTGCCTTGCTTGTTGAAGTGTTTTCCTTATCTTATGCTACATCTAGAATTCCTTAGGGATGTATTAGTATGCCGTTTGGTAAGATTCTTCATAGGTGATTATATATGTGAATATGCATGCTCTTACTTGCTTGTATGTGTGCACGTCCTAATTATGGCCTTGTGGTATAAGAAGTTGACCCTTGCACCTTTTCTCTGTTATAAATGTTCGACGACGCCGCCCTAAAGGATGAGCAAGAGACCGATGGACGCATGTGAGGAGACGCCGCAAGGAAATGATGTGACGACGAGCTAGCGATTCAGAGATTAGTCGTGTGGAGATTACGGGGAGCTCGGTGGGCATATGAGCCTTTTAGTTTATTTTCCTTTTGGAGTATATGTTGTAATTATATACATTGATGTAAGGGTACTTATTATTGGGTATTTATTACTCATCGTAGAGCATGTTTTGGAAAGTATTATGTTTCAGAAGGAAAAAAAAAATATACCTGCATTATTATGATTTCGAAAGTTCATTAGCATGATTAATTTACTTTCGAATCACTAAGTAACCCTTGGAAATCGGGGCGTTACACTTTCTATCTTCTTTGATTGGCAGTTGTAACTCTACGAAATCTCGACTTAAACCAGGCATCTCGTCGTAATCCCAAGCAAAACAGTCCTTGAATTCTTTGAGCAGCTCTATCATTCTGCCTCACAGTTCTGGATCAATCAAGGAACTTATATAAGTTGGCCTTTTCTTCAAACCATCTCCCAGGTCTATCTCCTCCAAAGGGTCTTGAGCCTCCATTTTCGTGGCATCCACTAAGGGTTTTTCGAATCCCAGAGGGCCATCATCATAGATGCAATCCAACCTTAGATCACCTATATCTTCCATGATCTTCTCACTTGGCTCATCCAAACACAAGTTATCCTCTTCATTTCGAGTTAACATCTCGACAGGGAAAACTGAAGTTTCAATTTCTCCTTTGATGGCCAGGCTTTTGGCCATTTCGTCGGCCTCCAGAGCCGTTCTTATCTTGTTTTTGGCTGCGTAATCCGAAATTCGAGCCAAGCTCGAATTAATCATCATTATGTGGGGTTGCCACACTAGTGGCAGTTTCCTCACTTGACACTTCCTTAGCGGCAGCTTCATCTTCTTCACTATGCCAGCCACTCATGGCATCCACTTTGCAGAACTCGTTGAGATGCAACCCTCGAATTGGGTCTAGTGTCACTGAGTATTCTGAGTACGGGTTAAAATACTGATTAGCCACTGTATCAAGCGGAGCAATTGTGGCCAGACTTTTCTCGAAGTTTTTCTTGTCGACATAGCCCGCTTCTGCCAAGTAGTAACTCTGGTCGGCTTGGACATTCTCGACAACTCCATCTGCTTTCCAGATGGATATCCTCTAATGTAAGGTAGAAGGCACTGCTCCTACCCCATGGATCCACTCTCTGCCCAATAGCAGGTTGTAGTTGGCCTTTGAAGGCACAACAATAAACAATGTAGATCTGCTCACTGTCCCTACAGTGATATTTAGCATGATTGCACCCATGGAGATGCTGGTCTTGCCCTCATAGTCCGACAGGACCATATCATGGGGAATTAAATCTGTCTCCGTCTTGCCCAACTTCTTCAACATGAACTTGGGCATTAGGTTAATTGCAGCACCACCGTCGACTAGTACCTTGTTCACCCCTCTTTCCTCCACTTTGGCCCACACGAATAAGGGCTTCAAATGGCTTTTCATGTGCTCTGAAGGCCTTTGGAAAATGGCTCTCTCATCCTCGACAGCTCCCCTTTGCATAATATAATAACACAACGAGTTATCATCAGCTTCTTCTTCGACGTAGTAGTCTTCATCGCCTTCAGTGACCTCAGATATTCTGTCGAAATCAGCCGGGAGGATAGACACGATACAAATGATGTTGAGGTCTTCTCCATCACCCTCGTCGAAGTCCTCCAACATGTCCTCATCCTCATCTTCATCTTCAGCAGCCACTTTTACCTTCTCCTGAATGGGGTTTGGCAAGGTCGCTCCCTCTTTAATGGCTTGGTCCAAATGATTAATGATGGAAGCCACGCTTGACTTGTTTTCTAGAATACCTGATGGCTTGATATCCCACAGGGATCGAAATCTAACGTCTCTCTCTCGTTCAGCCTTTTTTTCCTTAGGAAGCGTCGAAACTGAGTTCTGGTCATTTGCTCTGGACCGTAGTAATAACATGAACCTGGGAGTTATTGACGTATGAGGATCCTTGGCCCAGGTTGATTTTCTGCCACTTCTGCCTTGGCTTTGGTTTAGGGGGTGCTGACCTAAACCATTGGTCTTTGGGTACGTCAGCGTCGGGGATGTAAGTTTTGCTTTTTCCTTTTTGGTCTTGGCCCCTACGGCCGTAGTGCTCCTGGTGGGCCACCTCTTCGTGAGGATAAGTCAATCTTCTGGCTACAGGTGCTTTCTGGTGGTAATGCCTCTTCATCTTAGAGTCCTGGTAAGCCTTGGTCGATGACTTGTCGAAGACAGCGCTGCACCTAGGGCACAGCATGACTTCCTTTTCCCCATCTTGGCTTCGGGATAGGAACTCGACCAGGGTTTCTCCAGCCTTGGGGTAAACTTTCTCCAAACTTGAATTTTCAACTGGTATTTCGACTGCCACTCCTTTGGTTTCTAGCTCTCCAAGAGTCAAACCCAAGTCGAGTTTCTCGGCAATGTCTACCATGCAAATATTGAGGGGTTCCACGTAATTGGCTTCAACCTTCCTTGATGGATCTGAGTCGACTTTTGCTGGGCCTTTAGTCTTCTCGCTGTATTTGAGCCTGCCAGAATCCAATGCTCCTTGAACAAGGTCCCTGAAACAAACACATTGTGAGGTCCAATGGCCAAAAAAGTTATGATACTTACAGTATTTCTTGCCTTTCTTCTGTTCAGAGGAAGGCAATTTTTGGTCTTTAGGGACCACAATTAAACCATCAGATACAAGTATATCATAAATTGCATCACATTTGGTCACATCAAAAGTATAAGTTTTAACAGTAGGAACACTGTCTTTGGGAGACTCTTCTCCTAACTTGTTTTCATAAGGCTTCAACGCCTTGCAAACGTAAGGATCCCCTGGCTGGAGTTCAGCCAAGTTGATGTCGTTGATATCGACTTCAGGAGAGACCTCATGATATACACACTGGGTTGGACACACAGACTCTGTATCTATGTAGGCCACTTTCTCTTTTTTAGGCCACCTGTGAGCTGTTTTAGCCTTCTCATCGTTCTTTTCCGCTTTGAGTAACTTGACATGCCTCACTCTCTCCGCGAACTGAGACATATCTCGAATATACTGCGTATCGAGTTTCTTCCTAATCGAATACTCTAAACCACCTGCGGCCAAAACAACTAACTCGTGTTCTGGGACATAGGTGAAGCATCGAGATTTCAACATCCTGAACCTATTCAAGTAATCGTCAATGGACTCCGCGTTCTTTCTTTTGACGCTGGCTAAGTCTTTCAGGCTCACCTTGCATTCCCCTCTAAAGAATTGCTCATGGAAAATCCTTTCCAACTGTGTCCAAGTATGGACTGACCTTGGGGCAAGGGTTGTGAACCATGTAAATGCGTTTTTCGTCAAAGAACTAGGAAAATACTTCATTTTCAGGTTTTCATTAATGGCCAAGTCTCCAGCCTCAATCTGGTATCTAGCCACGTGTTCTACGGTGGACTCTCCTGAATCACCGGAAAACTTAGTGAACTTCGGGACTTTCCAGCCTCGAGGGAGCTCTGCGTCGAGAACTTCCTCAGTAAAGGCTGAGATGAAATGGGGTATGTTCGCAAAACCCACATTAAAACCATGTTGGTTCAACAATTGTTCGACAACTACAGCAACATTTTGTTTCCCCCCCAGCGTTTTGATGTCGAATTCTTTCCAATATCCCATCAGCATGTTCATTCCTGTTTCCCACATATGGGTTCTGTGGTACAGCCTGTGTCCCATTCTCTTCGAATAAAGGATTTTGTTCTATATTCGGGTAAAGTTGCGCATGCCTTCGAGCAGGGACCGCGACTGGCGGGATTGGCCCAATCCCTGGTAATGGCGCAACTTCGACTTGGCCTCCTAACACTGTTGCCAGACGTCCCATTTGATGGGCCAGCTGTTGGTTATTGGCATTAGTATTTTGGATCAAGGGATTTATGATTTCCCCCATCTGTCGAGTTATCATGTTTACCATCTCATGATTACTATCATCAACTTGTTGTCGAATAGCCTGAAGTGAGCCTGAGTTCATACCTGTTGGCAAATATAATTGTGAACTCTGGCCCGTAGTAAAGGTCGGTGGGCTCATACGACTCCCTAAGTTTAACATAGTCCCATTTTCCCCAAAAGGGGCATTCCAAATGGTGGGATATTCTCAGAGAACGTCGAGTAATTGCCTTGCAAGCCCTGCATCAATGTTGTAGGCATGCCAAATGGCATATCTCTCGCGGGTAAGGAGGCATTTGGCATGAATGATGCTTGGCCTACGTTGGCCACTCCTCTTGTTATCGTGGGCAGCGCCACTGCCTGGACCGTCGTGGAAATGGGCATTTCCGCTACAGCAGACACTACCACTGCTTGGGGCGGCGTAGGGACGCCGGAGCTTGTTCCATGAGGCGGTTCCTCATGGCTGTTACCACTACTTTCACCAAGACTTCCTTGATTCACCACATTGGATCCCTGGGGGGAGGTTCTACCTCTATTGTTCGTCATACTTACTATTCTACCACTTCTCAAGTGCATAAAACCAAATCACGTAAATAAAGAACAAGTAGCAGGTAGCATGCAATGAACACAACACACAAAACACTTATGTAAAACTTAGTTTTCATAAAAATGGTCTCAGTGGGCGTGCCAATTTGTTTACAGTGATATTTAGCAAACAAACATTCTCCAAATCCGATTGGAAAAAGTTTAAGAAGTTAAGAATTTTGCGAATTAAGGCCCCTTTTGGGAAAACGTCTTGCCAAAATGTTGCATGTGAAAGCTAGACAACTCGACAACCGTGTGTCAAGAGTGAAATCGATAAGTTAATGGACTTGCAAATTTAAAAGGTACTGAATTTCAAATTGCATTAAACAAACCAAAGGGTACATCAAATAAGTGGAAAAACAACTAATTACATTAGACAGAAAGAAATCGACAGAAAAGAAAAAGTGAAGAAATGACAAGCTTAAAACACTTAAAGGCATGAAACATAAATGGCTGGCTCAGCAACATACTCCTCCATGATCACGTTAGGCTCGTTGAGTCTCTTTGATGCGGACATGTGAGCTTTTTAGTGAGTTTTTTGAGAATTGAGTTGAGAACCCTTTTTTCTGAATCAGATTCTCCTATTTATAGAGCTCCATGTCCCTTGTACTCTTGGTGGTTTTCCCTCCTTACTGGATGGTGTTAGTGGGTCTGATTCCCCACGATTTGCTGCTTGCCCCGGAAGTTTCATGCATAGTGGTGAAAGTGGTTTTCTTCAACCGTTTCCTGGCCACGTGGATAGCCATCGTGGGGAGAAGCACACGCTTTTCCAACTGCTTCAGTCAAAGCCGCACGTGGTAAACATGTCCGTGTTTATAGCACTGGTTGCCAGTGTGTTTGTCGAATTCCACCACCCTTTTTGACTTAGCTTTTTTCCTGACTCTTCTGGTTCGTGTTTTCGACAAGGCCCATACGTTTTGGGCCAAATATTTGGGGCCAACAATAACTTAGTGTTTTTCTGGCTCTGTATCGACAAACCTTATCAAGCAAAATTTTGGGTTAAGAGTAGTACTCTTATACAAAAAATATTCATTTGATTTGTAATCGTGTTAAGTACCACATTGTCCAAGAAAACAGATTCGTAGATATTAGCAATATGTTTTGAGCACTAACAAATGTCAACAAACAAAGAGGCATGTTCTGCATATAATATCCAATGCCGGAAATTGGTGGTGTTCTTTTCAAATTAAAGGTCAACTATCTCTATATAGTTTCATGCCAAGTTTTGTCATCATTGTAATCTCAACTCCCTCCATTTATAGAATTAGGCAGAGCCATTGCCCATATATATGACAAGGACGCCTAAACCTAAACTTGTTGACTGCAGCATGGCAAAACTAAAACCTATATATAGACTTTAGTTGGTATAAAGGACATGCAATAGATTAGTGAAGTGAGATCAACAACTACAAAATTCAAGACCATTCTATTCTATTATTATGCTTTTAGCTTAAACACGGATGTTCTTTCCAAGAATATAGAGATAAGGTATAGTACCCAGAGTAAAGGGATTGCAACAAGAGAGAGAATCTAGAGAGGGAATGTGTAACTGTCTAGAGAGAATCTAGAGAGGGAATGTATAACTGTCTAGAGAGAGAAAATAACTGAATTTAGAGTTTGTTATTGATCAAATCAGCCAAGAGTCTCTTACATGTGGTAATCGCTCCCTATTTATAGGCTAGGGGCTGGGTCTTGCGAGTTTAACAACCCATATTGGGCTGGTTGGGCCTCGCGAGGGAGGCCTAACTCTGAGCCTGTGTGACCGCCGCGAGGCCCCCTGGGTGAGGAGGGCCTCGCCCAGTCCAACGAAAATGAAGCGTAATCTGGTCAGGCGTTTAATTAAGATTAATCAATTTATATTTGATGTATTTATTTATTGTGTGATTTTAATAAAATATATAATTTTGATTAAACGGCTTATATATGTTGTGTGATTGAGTGAATACAGATATCTTTAATGGGTATATTTAACGGCAAAACATGGTTTACGCTATCAATATTTGGTAAGTTTATATAGTCTATTAGTCTAGAATAGGCTTCAAAACATGTTCTCTAATCCAAAGTTACTCTTCCTAGGCATTACATCCAATCACACGGTGTTACTATATTTCATTTTAGGTGGGGATTAATTATTACTAGAGTCCATAGAGTTATTTCCTAATGTTCATGCCTCTTGTAGAGTATTGGGCTAATGGATTCTTATGGGAAAAGCAACGAAGTGGAAAATATCACTTTCGTTCAAAATTCTATGCATTGCCATGTCTTCAATCTCCCATGTTTGGTACTTCATTTTGTTAGTTTACTATAAGAAGACAAATTTTTGTCTTGCTAAACGACTTGAATAATTAAAGCAAAGGTCATAATTGGTTTTTTTTTTGGTTTGGTTTGTTCCTCTCCTTGACTTGCTTCCAAGGGATGGAAACTGGAAAGATCCATTTAATGATAAATAGCGCACACCCTTACAAATGTGGTTTTTTTTACGAAAAATTAATCTAGAAGGTCCTCTGAATCAGAACCAAGCAATTGGGCATTTGGGCTTATGGGATCCAATTTGGATTACACATGGAAATATTAATTAGTAAGCTTTTGGCATTTTGGGTCAGGAATGGGGAAAAGGGTGGAGGAAAAAGAACTCTATATATTGCAAACTTTGGCATGGCACTTACTCTATTTTCCAACCGTTTGATCCTTCATTTGAGGAAAGCAAGGGGCCAACATGGGCTTTACTGTATTTCATGCTAGTCAATCCAAAGTGGGGTCTATGCTTTTTCCTTTTTTATACTCGTATGTACATTCAATGGACATTCCATTTTTCTCTTTTTTTTTTTCTTCTATTATATATATATATATAAAAGTGATTGGATAGTTTTTTAAATCTTTATTCCAATTTTTCAAAAACAGTTTGAATCCCTCCAGTACTTCGAGGAGAAAGATATTATTTGTAGGTCCAAAAATATCCCACCAAAAGTGGTATATATATATATCACATTCATTATTTTACTCTTTTTTCTTCCCTTTTCACTCTACGTCTGATGAATGTTTACACTTAAAAATGTTAAATTAAATCATTTTCCTTTTCATTTTACATATCTAGTCAATCATCTTTGATTCAGGGAGCTTTTCCGAATCAGTTTCTTCTATCGACCATATTGAATATATAAGTTTGTATTGGCTTGACTATTTTTTTGTACATCGGAAAGATAAATTATACCCTTCAATGCTGTCACTAAAAGTGTCTGTTGGTATATGGCAAATTTCTTATAGTGCCACTTTTTTTTAGATAAGCCAAATTATCATTGAAAGGCACAAGGGGCGTCACCCTTAGTACAATAGGGGAGAAAAAACAAAGCAAATAGAAAAATACAACAAGAGTATTAAAACCAGAAACAGAGGGGGTAACAGAATAGCATAAAAAGAAGAAAGAAAGTGGGGAAAGACAGAGTACAAGGCTTCCCACGAACACAAGAGCAACAATCTTGCCCTGCTAGCATCGACAGAACAAAGAGAAGGCTTTCCAGCGCAGATCAAATTCGAAAAAACCCATCTTGCCACTACTATCCAATCCACCAGCCATGACCACCCATAAATCAGGAATCTCACAAATAGATAGAATCCAAACGCATCTCTTGAAGAGCTATAGACCAGATTGGGTAAGTCTACCCCAGCAATCTGATGCAAACATATGGGTTTGACAACCATTCATAAATTCTAAAAGTAGAACACTTCACCCTACCCGAAATCCAAAGCCAAGCCCTTAACAATGCAGCTTCTAACACCTCTCCTTCATGTGATCCTCCACCTCTAAAATTCACATTATTTCGATGAAGCCATAAAGACCATATATACCACTGCAATCCAAATAATACGAAATACCTCTTTTTTTTTGTAGTTAGGCCAAGAGCTTCATGTTGCAAAAAGTGGGTTTGCAATTTTCAGGTAGTGTTGTATGCAGACCATACCAACAGTAACACAAAGCCCACACCCTGGCAGCGAAGGGGCATAACACAAATAAATGATCCACTGATTCTGGTGCCTCTTGGCATAGGGGGCAGCAAGCATCTGGAGAGTTTGGGAAAATTTTCCTTCTCAGTAGATTCACCCTTGTAGGTAAACGGTCCAGTAGAAGCTTCCAAGCAAAGGCCCACACGTTTGAAGGTGCACCCGCCACCCAAACTAGCCTGACATGGAATCCTGATTCTCTACCTCCAATCCTTGAATCGATTTGTATGCTGATTGTACTGAATAAACTCCTTCCGGTGGTGCAGTCCATATCCAAGAATCTTCCACTCCGTCTTCCAGCGTTTTTCCAGCAATCAACCATAGATGGTCTTCTACCATGGGACTTTCCCGCGAACTCAGTGATCTTCTCCATCTAAAAGGCCACTTTTTCTCTCCATTTTCTCACTCACCCATATCATGAATAAAGAAGTTCTTTTGGGTGGAAAGATGAAACCATTTGTGAAACCTGCTCTTTAAAGTAGTTCCCCAACACCAATTATCCCTCCAAAAGCTAAGTGAATTTCCACAACCCACTTGTGTGCGTATAGATAAATCAAACCAGCACTCACCTCCAACTGATTCAAAACAAGACTTGAACAAGTCTTTCCACCAAGTAGAATCTCGAGATTTGGAGTCAAGCATCCCAATCCTTTCCATGTTTCCATATCTAGCCCATAATACTTTGTTACATAACTCATTGCTGCCCGAAATCATCTTCCACCTCCATTTCTCTAGTAGAGCGGTGTTGAAACTCACCCAATCGTTTACCCAAGGCCACCCTCTTCTTTGGGTTTGCACACATGTTCCCATTTTACCCATGCAACCTTAGCCATCCCCTCTGAACCGCCCCACAAGAAGGTGCGTAAGATTGTCTTTGCTTCCTTCACCACACCCTTGGGGATGCGAAAAAAGGAGAGAAAGAATAAAGGTAATGCATTCATAACACTATTAATCAAGCAAATCCACCCTCCAAATGAAAGCAATTTTTGCTTCCAAGTCGCCAATTTCCTTCTCATCTTCCCTAGAATAGGTTGCCACAAAGAAGCCCTCCGTGGATTACCTCCCATAGGAATGTCAAGATGCACAAAAGTGAGAGATGAGATCTTACAATTTAGAATAGAGGCGAACATTCTAATGCCATAGTTTGGTACACAAAGTCCCACACACCCATTCAAAGCACCGAAGGATGCATTTCAATGTCATAACTGTCTGCATAGTTTCCTCACCCATAAGTAATGTATCATCAGCAAATTGGAGCACTGCCACCTCTATCTCATTATTTTCCCTAAGTTTACATCCTGTAAGTTTGCCCATCTTTAGTGTTCTCCGTACTAGACCTGTATGCCCTTCGGTCACAATCAGAAACAAGAACGGTGTTAGTGGGTCACCTTGCCTAACATGAAGCTCCATGTGGAACTCCTCTGTAGGGCTACCATTCACCAAAATAGATACTGGTGTAAAAGAAAGACAGTTGTTTATCCATCCAATCCACTTATGACAAAAGTTCATCCTCCTCATCATGTACCTCAAAACATTCCAATCCACGGTAATATAAGTCTTTTCAAAGTCCACCTTTAGCAATAAAGAGGGTTTCTTCTCAGATATGGCTGCGTGTACAATCTCATTGTCCACTATCACCCCATCCAGCATACTCTGACCACCCAGGAACACAGATTTTTTGTCATCAATAAGTTTAGGTAAGACCTTCTTCAGACGGCTTGCCATGATTTTTGAGATAATCTTGTAGAGACAACCAACAAGTGAGATAGCACAGAAGTCGTTAAGACCCTGGGGGGAACTCACCTTGGGGATCAGAATAATGAAGGAAGCGTTGCTCCCTCTCGGCCAAACACCATTTGCCTAGAAGTCTTCCACTGCTCGCTGGATATACACCTTCAGAATCTCCCAAAAGGCTTTGATGAACTGAAAATTGAAGTCATCTGGACCCGGACTTTTGTTGCTCTCACAATACCACACAGTCTCTCTGATTTTTTTCGTCTCAACCCGAGCACAAAGATAGCAATTATCACCTACTGATAATATGTTGAATCCCACTCCATCAAGTAACGGTCTCCTCATACCATGTTGATTTCAGAATTGCTCCTTAAAGAAAGTCTTTACCTTCCTTTGATTCGACCCACATCCTCAACCCATCTTCCATCCATAAACAAGCCGACTAGAGCATCTGCTTTCCTCTTCCAATTGATTAAAGAGTGAAAATATTTTGAGTTCATGTCTCCTTCTTTGATCCACCTCTCTCTATATTTTTTATATAGGTTGATTCGTTAAGCTTGGACACACGCGAAAAATCCACCATCACCTTATGCCTTTCTGTCATCTCATCTTCATCTAAACCATCACTTTCCGCCTTAATATCAAGCTCATTTAACCTCAAAGTGAGGCTCTTTCTAGAGATATTTAGATCGCCAAACACCTCTGAGTTCCAATATCTCAAAGTAGCCTTTAGAAATTTCAGCTTCTCTTTAAGAACAAAAGCACCCCATCCTTGCACGTGTATCTGTGACCAAGAATCCTCCACATATTTCCCGAAAGATGGACATTGGAACTAAGAGTTAAGCTCAGGGTTGACTTTTTTTCAATTTCAAGCACTATAATATTTTTAAGTAAAAATATATTGAAAAATATAGAAATTTGAGAAACAACATCTCTCAGTACAAGAGGTTTTTATGTGATTTCTTCGGCTATTACTTTTTACTAAGTGACTTCTTCACACTTTAAGAACACTTATATCAAGATGAAGTTGAAAGAAATGACAATGAATTGAAGGTGTGAAAAACGACTAGAAGGGGGGGTTGAATAGAGTTTTGAATATAAAAACTTTCCCCTTAAGATTTAAAGTAAATCTTTTCGGTTTATCTGAGATAGATGGTGCTACGGATAAAGATAGAGAGAAGAGAGAAGCACACAAGTATTTTATCCTGGTTCACTTGATAAATCCCTCAAGCTAATCCAGTTCACCCATTAAGGTGATTTCTTCCTTCTTAGAATGAAGGCAATCCACTATTCAGAGTTTGTTACAACTGCACTAGCAACCTGCTCAGTGACTAACAATACAATGAACTAGTAAACACTAAGATTCACTCTCTTAGTCTTCTCAAGGATACTGACCTAACTGGTCCCTTAAGGAATCACCACTAAGATACACAGATCCTAGTCTTCTTCAGGATACTGACCTACCCGGTCCCTTAAGGAAAAACAAACAACTGTTTGAGGTTGATGTTTACAAAGGTTTGCTTCTGAATAAGCTAAGTGTAAACTAAATAAGAACAGATGAAGAAAGTGGAGGCTTGAATCTTTTCTTGTATTGCAGTTTGTAACACCCCGATTTCGATGGCGTCACTTTAGTAACCAAAAGTAAACTTAATGCGGAAAAACGTGAATATTTTTTTTTTGATAATAACTAAGACAAGACTGAATTAAATAAAACCCAACACTAACAATAATCAGAACTAATATGCAATATATAAACAGCCCCCGCTGTAGTAGTAACCTCGTCACGAGTAAACCTCCAGTGACGGAAAGAAAAGTGTAACGCCCGAAGGCAATATGTACAGACTGAAAATGAAGGTGAAGTGTCCGCAACACTATCCCTCAAAACTGAGAATCAGCTGGCCCATCGGCCTGAAGCAAGACCTCCTAAGTCCAACCAACTCTCTGTGATTCCTGTAAAGAAACCACACAAAAAGCTATAGGTGGGAAGCTACCCTGTCCCAAAAGAAACAAATGATGTTCAGAGCTAAGACTCTACTCCTACACTAATCCCATCTTGAGGAGCTCACACCAGCACCAAAACCTACATGCTAGCATGATCGTCGTCCGAATTCGAAATCCAGAACGACCTAGTCTATGTACACCATCCGTCATCCTCTCGCTACCGCGACGCGCTCCTGTTCCAGCATCCCAACCTAGTTTCCCCCGAAGGGTAAACCATGGTGAACCAGTCCGCAATACTCATCTGACAAAAGGCGTTGTCCGCCAAAACACACACAGAAGACGCGAGGGTCAACTCTAAAGAACTATGTAGATAATAAACCCAATAGGTACAAATAATATATAGCCACTTAGGCTTATAACTAGAGATATCATTCCTAGGGTTGCATGTTCCACCAAATCATAATGACAATAATAACATTTAGCATGTTCCAAGTAAGTTTATCAAATAGCAACCACACTCATCAACTAAGTCAGTATGCATGTTGCGTGATATGTATGCAGGTTAACCCAGTCAACCAATATGCAATCCGGAAACGGATGGGCATCAAAACGGATCAATCCTAGCACCAGCAACGGTGGGACCATTTCTGCCCGCGTGCCTCTTACACCAAGCAAAGGTATGGACAACAACGAGTCAATCCTAGCACCAGCAACGGTGGGACCATTTCCGCTCGCGTGCCTCTGGGATGGACATCAACGGATCAATCCTAGCACCAGCAACGGTGGGACCATTTCCGCCCGCGTGTCTCTTACACCAAACCAAGGTAGCCAGATCAGCCGTAACCCGTAGGTCTGCCATTTCGGTCTGCTACAAGAGACGTCTACAAACGCTCTTTCACGGCATTCCGGGTCTTATGACCATTTTGGAAACCGACGAGGTCCAGAGTACGTCCTGTGTTAATACCTCATTAATGTTGCATGTATGCAAAATGATTAGTCAAACAACGTCTCCGTCCTCACTCGACACGTCGCCACGTGTTCTAGGGAAGTTAAAGTCTCTAAAAGCTTACCCTAAGGTAAAGTCGATTCTGCGACAAAAGACACACTTCACAACACACATCGCTGCTCCAACAGCACAAGAGTATCACATACTCGGGAACTAACGGTTCCCCGGACTTATCCCCAGGATAGCCCAACAACATCGCTGCTCCAACAGCACAACAACCAACGCTGCTCCAACAGCACAACAACCAACGCTGCTCCAACAGCACAACAACAACAGACTCCACACTTGGATCCGACGACACTTCTCGTTTTCCAAACTATGATTTTCATCCAAAGCCTCCTTTCGAGATTATTACCCTTACTTAAAGATTTAGAGGTTGTTTAATGTCTTATGAATTTTCTTTTCAAAATAATATCCTTTTTAGTCTTATCGCAATTCCTATAAGTTCTCGGGATCTTCAAATCCCCAAATGACTCCAGAGAATGTCTCGATCCATAAACCCTATACAAGGCCCGAACCTCGTTCGTCCTATCAAACTTTCTCAAAACTCTCAAAATAAAATCGGCATGACCTGCCCGCTATTCTCACCATTCAGAATCTCAGATTTTCAGTGTAAAGCATATTTAAATCATCACAATCAACAACATGTCATATATCAATAAATCGCATCATAAACACTTAGCACTTAGCATATAAAGCATGCACCACACATCCTAGATTACCCACATAGCACATAGCATGTAAGTCAATCTTCAAAAACATTCAGTAGATGAATCATCTACATTGTCAGCCGAAGCCTCAGAAAACATTTTCAATCACACACAATCTCAGTGCATAAACAGTAAACAATGTCGAAATATCGACCCTAAGCATTAACTAGAGATTCAGTGAGAAGCCCTCACCTGAAGGTTCTCCAGCAAAAACTTCAAACTCTTCTTCACAAGCAAGGTGTTGATCCTCAGGAAATTCCTCAAAATCACCTTTAGAACAAAACCACAAAAATCAATCAGAATCTATCGGAAACTAAGCTATCGATACTTACTAAGGTTACTCGAAGTAATCTATACTCTAAGGTACGATAATCTAGCGCGAAAAGACAAGTTTTCGGAAAAGGAAATTTCTTCCTCCCCCTTAATAGCTCTCGGCCACTATAGGTAATTGTAGGGTTCGATTTTTCTTCGATCAAACTTGGTTCCTATGCTTTCATAAGCCGTAACTAAGGGTATTCTGAACTCGGAAAAATTATCGGATCAAAAACTGTCGCAGGGGTATTTTGGTCATGATTTTTAACTTAGGATTTTCAAAACTGAAATCCCAAAAATAAAATTTTGCAGGGACGTCACCAACGACGTTTATGACAACTAATCCTACTAGCACTAAGCTAAGGCGATAGTTTACAGCCTAAAGATTGGAACTTTACTCAAAAACTACATAAAATGGGTATTTTAGGTTCAAATTGATTCCGGCGGAATTTCGGCGACATAACGGAAAATCTAATCCGGCAGAAGTGATCTTGGGCATACATAGAAGAGGTTTAGAATCAGAAATGAAAGATTCAGGATAGTTTTGCAAAAACCCATAAACTATCCGCTCAGAAAACTCTACAGAAAAGCTATGGAAAAAGCGATCGGAGGTAAGGATTAGCGACTATACCTCGAAACCTTGAAGTAGCAACTGATTGATCGACGATCAAGCAAACGATGAAGAAAAACTCTTCTTCCTTCTTCCTTGTTCTTGGCCGCGGTTTAGAGGAGAGAAAATGGAGGAAAATTGTGTTTTTTTCTTCCTTTGTTTGCTATATATAGAAGGTGGAAATTCGCGGGAAAATGAAAGTTCCGCGAATCCGATTTTTCCGGCGTCATTCACCATGAATTCTAAGATAGGTTTTGGCAAAGGAATTCCCAAGCTAAGAAGATGTCTCCTTGTATTTTTGGCAACTAATGCAAAGTCGGTGCAAAGTCGGTGTAAAACTATTTTACCCGATAAGTTGCTTTTTTGCCTCGAATGTCGGAATGGAAAACTTCCTTCTGAAGAAAGATTGAAATCATCAAGAGAAATGGGTGTACGCGTGTGGAATATTCATTTGAAGCTCTGAATAGATAAAGTCCTCAAAGTCGGGAAATTCTAGGGTTTTGAAATACCAGGGATTCGGTTTCGGCAAACTTCCGATGATTGGAATCGGACGTTCGTAGATCCTAGAGTTTCGCCTCGAACCGATTGTTATATATGGAAGAAGAGAAATTCTAACATTTCTCTGAAGATTTTTGGAATTAACTGCCAGCGTGCCTAAAAGTGAAAATTAGCTATATACTAGGGTTTCTGACCTAGGTTTAAGCGTAAAACGTTCGTGCTATAACTTTTATCGATCATAATGCAATCCTTGAACTTTTCCTGAACTTCCTCCTTCATAAATATATTTCATTTAATAAACTTTCGTTCAGGTTTCCCTTCACATTACATCAACCCTAATCGTGAATAAGAAGTTTATTCGCTTAACATAAGCTTAAAAACTTGGGTCTTACACAGTTCTTGGTTTTTCTCTCCTCAGTCTTTCTTCTCTTCTTCAGCTTTAAATAGTCCAAGGTGCAAAGGATATTTCTGTTGAGAGAATGTGACCGTTGGAGGGCATTTTTGGAACTTCCAGAACCTGCTGTGGCTGAACCTTAGTAGGTAGGCTTGTCAGAATAGTACACTGCTCTTGTACTACTTGATAGAGACATTTGCCTTTAACCATTGACTTTTGATCTGACGACGCTTCATGTTGGAACTTGTGAAGCTTGGTGATCAGAGTCAGAGGGAAGCTTGGATCCTCTGACCTTCGTAACTTTTGCTTCTGGACCTCAGAGTAGAAAGTACTTGGTCTTCAAAGCCAGCTTACTCTTGGACTTCAGAGTTTTCACTTCTTAGCTTCTGGACCTTCAGAGCTTCTGGACCTTCAGAGCTTCTAGACCTTCAGAGCTTCTGGACCTTCAGAGCTTTTGGACCTTCAGAGCCTCTGGTCTTCAGATCTTCTGATCCTCAGAACTTCTGATCCTCAGATCTTCTGATCTTCAGATCTTCTGATGAATATATCTTCTGGTATCAGAATCAGAACATGTTTGTCAAAAAACTCAAGACAAACGTTAGAGTACCATAATTGTTCATCCACAAATAAATACTTGTTATCATCAAAACATAGAGTTGTACCACATGACCAAATCTTGATCTTACAATCTCCCCCTTTTTGATGATGACAAAACCATGTATTTTGATGAACAACTCTAAACAAATAAACTGAATACACTCAGAGTATAAGGTATCAGAGTTAAAGCTTATCCTGATGTGTATAGTTTATCTAGCTCCTTCTGAATCCAAGACTCGAGCTTGATTCTGAGCTAAGCTCCCCCTGAATCTAATACTTAATATCAACCTCGTTAGAAGTATCTAGATTCTGAGCTATATTGAAGTATGTGATCAGAGTTAATTGAGTCATAAGATGTATAGAGATGACATCAATCAGAATGTATCGTCAGAGCATAGAAATTGATCACATAAGGGAGTTGTCAAGATACTATTAGTTCTCACCCTTTTTGTCATAAGCAAAAAGAATGAAGGTGGAAAGAAAGGAAAAAAAAAGTAAGAGCATAAGACGAAATACTCCCCCTCAGAAGGAATACCAAGGGATACTTGGCTTCTGATTAGTATATCTTCTGATGAGAGCAGAAGTGTGGTACTGGTGACATCTCCATTCTGGACAAAATTTCATCTTCAGATACTTCAGAATGAGAAGCTATGAACCTACTCTTCTTCTGATGATGCAAGTCAGAAGTCGTAGTAGCATCTTCTGATGTTGTTGCTTCGGGTTTGTCAAGTTTTGAGTCTTTGTTTCTTTCTGAAATGGTCATGCTCATCTCTGCAAGCTTTTTCAGCTAGCTTTGACTTGTCAGAGTCAAGCTTATCATTAATTCTAACATGAATAGCGTTCAGAATATCAACAGAGGGGTTCTTATCAAAAACCAATGATTCCTTAACCAAATCTTACTCTACTGATGCCTCCAAGATCAACTTCACCTTCGGGTTCAAGTTTTGGATCTTGGGACATATGTCTTTCTCCCGTCATGTGTTGCCTGCATCCACTGTCCAGGTTCCATGGTTGGAGTTTCGATGGACCTATTGAAGATATCTGCAACATATATAATCTTATCCCTAGGTACCCACTTTCTGGGTCCTTTCTTATTAGTTAGCCCAGAAGTTCTGACAACTTTGGGTCTTTCAACAGGATAATATAAAGGAATTTGAGCATGATATTTTGACATAGAGAAAGTTCCTTTCTTAAGAGATGATGGAGCAACTTCAGAAGGTTTAGAATAGTCAATGCCATATATTTCGTTTCTGCTTACGCCATAGATCATTGAAGCCATTAAGCTTCTGTCTACGCTTTTAGCGAGGAATCTTTGAAAGGATTTTTCATATTTAGATTCATTCTTACTATCAGAGGCATCACAAGCAATAACTTCTTCTAACTTAATAATTTGATTTTTGAGCACAGAGTTAGAGTACCATAATTGTTCATCCACAAAAAAATACTTGCTATCATCAAAACATAGAGTTGTACCACATGACCAAATCTTGATCTTACATGAATGATATGATAGGTGATGTTATGGAGAAAGAAAAGATAGATCGAAAGAGAAACTGACTCAAAATGAGATGCAAGTGAAAGAGAAATGTAACCCATGACTTTTCTAACTAGGTCGTTTATCAAACGCGTGTTGTTTTTTACTTTATTTTGTTTTTTTTTTCTCCATACAAACCCGTGTAATTTGTATTTGTGCTTTATTTTTTGTGTAAAGTTATTTCATTACTCCAACAGACAACCATATATCCAGAATACTATATGTTCTATCCAAGAACATAGAGGTGAGGTATGGTACCTAGAGTGAAGGGATTGCAACGTGAGGATTTAGAGAGAGAGAGCGTGTAACCGCTTAGAGAGAGAATGTAACTGAATTTCAAGTTTGTTATTTCTCAAATGAGCTAAGAGTCCCTTACAATTGGTAACCGCCCCCTATTTATAGGCTTGGGGTTGGGCTTAGCGCTGGTAATCGTCCTTAGTGGGCCAGTTGGGCCCCTCGGGGGAGGCCCAAACTTCCCGGCTCACTCACCGCCCTGAGGCAAGCGCCCCTGGGCGAGGGCCCCCGGGGTCTCGCCCAGTCCACTGGACACCGAGCTCGAAGTATGAGAGCTGAGAGTGTCTTAATAATCAAAACTAACTAATGCCAAAGCCTAGTGATCAAGAATGATTGCCAACATGGCATAGCAAGTAAAGCTAAAGCTAATTTCTGATTCTCCTCACGGGTTTCCCCGAGTCCACGAGTCCACAGGTAGGCTTGTGGCGACGGTGCTTGGCCCTCTCGCCCAGCTCCAGCTGTGACCGCCGTGAATCATGGCGGCTTGACGCGTGTAGGCCACATGTAATATACTGAGGAAATGCGAAGGTCAGCGAATCTGCAGAATCTCAACTGATGTCCTCGAAACGTCCCCTCAAATAATGATAAAGCCTGCTAATTTGAATTTCAAACTAATCAGCTTCAGCTGTTGTAACTTCTCATTTAATGCGTCGTTCCCACTTCCCCAAAATGCCTCAACCACAATCATTTTCCTACCATCATGGTGCACGATTCTCCACCTTCTCCCCACGTCCATCAGCAACCACCCATAGAATTCCTCCACGCGTCTCCCCTCAGCAAATACCCACTTCCTATAAGGACGTTACTACCTCATCCTTCGCTTCTTTTGCAACCCCAACTCCTAGCCACCCTCTTTGCACACAAAAGCCCTTCGACAAATTGCTACTCCGGCACCGACGAAGCTCTTCTCGCTGCCCCTCTTTCCGGTGAGTCTCTAGAACCTCAAAGTTGCTTTTATTTCGTCCATTTTACCCCAAACCTTGCGCTTTTTCCCCCATGGCATTAAGACGCCGAGCTAGGAACTCCTCCCGCGGCGCTACCGTCGTCACCCCTCTGCGGTATGTTCCTCCAGCCGACCTTCCCCCTCCTGGGGGAGTCCCTCTTGACAAGAAGGACATTACCACTTTCCGACTTAAGACCTGGGAGTCCTTACCACCCCACACCCTAAGGGGCCTTCCGGCCGGAACAATTCCTAACCAACCGTCCTACTTCGAGCAGTGGAAATCAGTTTGCGACCTCTCTTCGAGGTCCGGTGGGTTTTGCCACGAGAAGCCCCTCGACAACATTCTTCTCTACGGCAGCTGCTCGGCCTCCAAGCGTCCTTGGCTTCGCCGCCCTTACCATGACGTGCGCGACTTTCATTTTTTCTATGTGCATGAGTACATGTTTACCTGTTTGGGGATCAGGTTCCCTTTTTCCCCCTTCATTTGCTCCGTGCTGCGCAGCGTCAACGTCGCCCCGTCCAAACTTCATCCTAACAGCTGGGCCTTCTTGCGGTGCTTCGAAATCCTTTGTGACGCAATCCAACAAGAGCCACTGAAGGTATGAAAAACGATAGAAAGGGGCGGTTTGAATAGCGTTTTTAGAATAAAACTTCCCACTTAAGATTTTAATAAATCTTTCGAAACACAAGTAAAGTGCTTAAGATAAGAGATGAGAAAAGCACACAAGGATTTTATCCTTGTTCACTTGATGAATCACTCAAGCTAGTCCAGTCCACCCGTGAAGGTGATTTCTTCCTTCTTAGAATGAAGGCAATTCACTAATCAGAGATTTGTTACAACTGCACTTGAAACCTACAAGTGACTAACAATACACTGACTTAGCTCACACTAAGATTCACTTTCTTAGTCTTCTCTAGGATCCGATCAACCTTGATCTCCTAAAGGTAAAAATAAACAACTGTTTAAAAAAATTGTTTACAATGAGATTGCTTCTGAAAAGCTTGTAGTAAACACAATGAATTCGATGAAGAAAGATTGCTAAGAAGATTTGAATATTGCTTGCGCGTATATGTTTCTTCGACAACATCTTTCAGTCTTCAGCCTCTATATATACTCCAAGGATTAGGGTTTGAACATTGCATGGGAATGCTACCGATGGAGGGCAGATCTGGGATTTCCAGCTTCTGTTGTGGCTGAGAATGTTAGGTTAGGTCATCAGGATAGTACAGTGCTTTTGTACTTTGGATAGTGACGTGACCTTTAACCTTGTTGACTTCTTATCAGAGGAATGCTTCGTGTTGGAACTTGTGAAGCTTGTTGATCAGAGTCAGAGGGAAGCATGGATCCTCTGACCGTTGTAGCTTCTGATTCTGAACTCAGAGGAGAAGTACTTGGTCTTCAGAGCCAGCTTGCTTCTGGACTTCAGAGACTTCACTTTTCAGCTTCTGGATCTTCAGAGTCTTCTAAACCATCAGAGCTTCTGAGCCTTCAGAGTGTCTGGGTTATCAGAACGTCTGGATCTTCATAACTTCAAGTGAGCTGAGTCCACATCAGAGCTTGACTATCTTCAGATCTTCTGAAGCTTTTCTACTGTTCAGTTTGAACATAGAGATTGCGAAAGCGTTGCTAGGATCACTCTTTAAGCAAAGTGCTTCTGATTTGTGTGAGATTATATCAAGGTCAGAGCCTGCATGAACACACTCAGAAAACACGTTAGAGTACCATAATTGTTCATACTAAAACGTTAACTTGTAATCATCAAAACATAGAGTTGTGCTACATGATCAAAACTTGATCTTACAGCCACAACCATCTCATTTCTTTTATTTCTATGGTGTGGCCACCCAGCCATCACCCCCTCGCAGCTGGGTCTCCCTGGAGGCCAGACCCAACCGCCAACGCTTCAACCCCCTTTGGCCTACTGTTACGGACGACCTCGCCCGTGGGTACTTCAAAATCGTGGTGTCCCGGGAATATCCCGAACTCTTCACTTTAAGGGACGGCACCGCCCGCTTCCCGTTGTACTGGACCAAAGAGGCGTCCCAGATAGTCGACCCGCCCGAGGGTTCTCTAACCCCTGAAGACAAGATTATCATCAGCTTTGAAATTATGGCAAGAGTAACACAGATGTTCTACCAGACATCTTGTATAACAATATGATCAATTCAACAAATAATGCAGCAAGATAAACAACAGAAAAACAGTAAAAAACACAGGAAGTTGTTAACCCAGTTCGGTGCAATGTCACCTACGTCTGGAGGGTTTTCACCCAAGAGAGATAATCCACTATTATAGAGAAATTGTACAAAAAGGTCTCACACAAACTGCCCCAGTTCAACTACCTTTTCTATCTATCTCTACCCGTGGAATATTACTCAGGTCTCCCCCTAAGTATGAGCACTCCCTCTCACTCTCTTACAATCACTGCCACTGTGATTGAACTCAAGTATGAGTTACAAAGACAGATCTCAAGATCACACAGTAAACATACACTCTTAGCTCACAACAATGACATAAAGCTGCTAAGAGTACACCACAGTATGAACTCGATGAAAACCCTAATATAATCAAATGTTCCGTACTTGTGTCTATGTCTTGAGTCTTCATATATAGTCTTCCAGGCCTTGTCTTTGTTCGGCTTGAAAGTTCACACGGTCCATACACAAATCAGGAAGTTGTTAAAAGAAAACCAACCAAGTAACAAATCTGCAAAAGATCTTCGGCCAATCAACAATTAAGCAGATTTCAACTTCCATATTTATCTTCAATTTAAACCCCCTTGAACCGGGTTTAAATACACCACAGAATATTCCTTGACGACGCACAAAAGCTTCCAGCAAAACCTAACTTGTATACGAAGCTTTACAGATTACCAAATAACCAACTAACAACAGATACTCCTGGACAGATGTCGCAGGCAAGATGTTACAACATCGGGTCCGACAAGTTGGCACACATATACTTAGCTAAAATGCAGACAACCAAACAAAGGAACAACAATCTCCCCCTTTGTCAAATTTTAGCAAATACACTACACTACAATAAATCCTCTTCAGAACTCAATTAACATCTTGAAATACCAGAGAAGAGTAAAGCTTAAAGCACCTTTCAACAACATAGCTATCAGCAGTTATGAACACCCAAATACAGTAACAAAGACTACTAACAGAGTACAGCACAGCAAAAAAGCACATCATGTCAGCACCATATCAGTATCACATGTCAGCACCATATCAGTATCAAGAACTGCTTCTATACTTACTGCATATCAACATATCCTATCATCATACCCATTACTCCCCTTTATTAGCATAATTTGGCAAAGGCTCCTGAAGAATAGGCATACTATTATAGAATATCCAGGAGAGAATCCAAGAGCACAAATCCACAGTCAGACTTATTACAGACCAGGAGCAAATGTCGTAGATATAGAGCCCTACAAGGCTGTTGCAAATACATCCAAAAGAAAAAAAAATAACTAAAGAAAGGTGCTACGAGGGCTAGAACTGGTGGAGCCAGTTACATCCTTCTTCTCTTCTTCATCAGACTCCTCATTATCCCTGTCAGATTCATCATCTTCCTCGCCAGCAGTTTCATACTGAGCCTCTTCTTCCTCAACAACAGCAGGATCACCCTTAACATCCTCAGCAAATTCTTCACCGGTACCTTCCTCAGTAGCAGGAGCAGGAATCTGTGTCAGAGCCTTGATGTGCTTGTCCACATTCTGCTTTCTAATTTTGCAAGCCTGAAAAGAGGCATCCAAGGATTTGGAGACAACCCTTAATTCAGCCAAAATATCATCTTTGGTTGCACCAACTGCCTGAGTACCACTGGTACTGGCAGAGCCTTTTGCTGCAGAAAGCACAATGTCTGGAGCATGTGTTCCAGCAAACAAGCGATAGTCAAACTTGAGAGGCATAGGTCGCTTACCTTGTGGTTCATCAGCCCTTACAACATGAGGATGTTGTTTGAAAATTAGTTCAGACAATAGGCATGGAAATAGGATAGGCAGTCTCACAGCATAAGAGCCTGCATGCTTCAGAGTCTGATCAAAAACTAGCTTGCCAAAATAATCACCACCAATACCAATCAGATAGAGCATTCTTGCAAGGGGAGGAGTTACACCAGATAGATGATTGGTTGCCATCCAATTTGCACAGCCAATCTTGAAAAGAACAGCATACTTGATTGTTAACTTTCCAGAGGGAAGCAATCCTTTCTTTGGCCACTTCTTGACCATCTTCCCAGTCAGGGTCTTAGCAACCCTATCCAATTCAGGTTCTTCATCATTTCCAGCCACTGAACTTCTCCCCAGAAACTCATTCACAACTTCATGAGAGAAATTTACACACTTGCCTCTGACATACACCTTTCTATACTCAGAACTGCTCTCATCATCACAATCAGTAGGGATGTTCACAATGAACTCCCTAACCAGATGAGTAAAAAATCTTCCAATGTCCTTAACAGTCTTCATCAAGCCTGCATCAACCAACAGATCCATGATTTCCTTGAGTTCCAACGCATCTTCATGGAGTTCCCTTTCTATGGCTAACCTTCTCTGAACAACAAACTTCCAACTCTGTGCAAAGCTGGCAAAGTGAAAGGATACATTATCAATAGGTGCCTCTGGAACATTCAAAGGAATTATCTTCCCCTTGATCATTTTCTTGGTCGAAGTGGAGATGTCAGGGACATCTGGCTCGACTTCTGGTTCAGAATCTGTTCTTCGTTCTTCTCTTTCTTTGTCTTCTTCTCAGGAACTGAGACCTGAGATGTTTTTGGAGTTTTGGGGGTCTGGGTACTGGAGCCCTTGTTCTTCTTTCCTTTCTTACCTGCAACACTCTTGCTTGCAGACATTGTAGCCTTTTTTCCAGCAGTGGCATTCTTGGGCACTTCTTCATCATCTGAGTCCTCTTATTCAGAGACAATCAACACTTGTTCCTTACCCTTCCGTGACAAGGGTTCAGGAGTTTTCTCATGGGATATTTCAACAGAGGGGGTATTCTCACTTGAAGATTCCTGACTAGCAACGTCAGTATCATCTTCCTTTTCAGCTTCTTGTTCACTAGGGTTTGCTTCAGAGTTTGGTTCAGAATCACGATCAACCTGTGATCCAACATTTGGCATGACATTATGTGCAGTGGCAACATCAGCAAGAGTCTTGAAGACCTTGTGGATGACTTGATTTGCTTCAACATCGACGACAACGCTTTCTTGATTATCATCAACCGGTGGATCAGGAATGGAATCTTCTGAGATGTTCTGAACACTCGATGCTTTCCCTGTGCCTCGCTTGACAACATGCTTGATCCTCATACTCCTTGCCCTCTTAGCTGGGCCAGACGAGTCTGGAGAGACAATTTTCACAGAGGAACGAGTAACCCTAGAGGGAATAGAAGATGTAGTCTTCAAACCAAGAAACTTAACCCCATGAGAGTTCTTGATATGTTTGGGACAGGCAGCGATCTTCTTTCCTGAATCTTGAGTCATGATCTAAAGTAACTTGACACAATTACAAAAATAATCGTTAGAACGCAAAGAACACAGAGAGAGAGAATAATTCAATTTTGTACTCTAATTGTTCCTGCAAGTAATCGTTCCACCGCCGTATGTCATCAACATTGTGAATCATGCGTCTCCAATCTCGGTCAGTGATCGGAGCCTCAGGTAGCGGCGTTCCGTCTCCTGAGACCTCCGGTGAGTGCGACGGGGATCCCTGTCGCTCAGGTGAGGACGGTGGAGAAGGTAGTGGAGGCGTCGGAGAAGGAGGAGGAGTCGGCTGCTCAGGTTGCTCGCGACGAACCTCTTCCCGGCGCGGCCTTCCTCTTACACGACGCGGTGGTGAACCGCGTCTCTGCTCCAGCTCTCTGTCGCGTCGTCGACAACGTGTCTCCATCAAATTCCAATCACCAATTGGGAATTCAGCCGGAAATACGAAAATCAAAGAAAATTCTACAGAAAAGCAAACTTCTCTCAACGAAATCACAATCCACGTAATCCGGGAATCAAAATCTACCGATCCCCACAGACGGCGCCAAATGTTCTATCCAAGAACATAGAGGTGAGGTATGGTACCTAGAGTGAAGGGATTGCAACGTGAGGATTTAGAGAGAGAGAGAGAGAGAGAGAGAGAGAGAGAGAGCGTGTAACCTCTTTGAGAGAGAATGTAACTGAATTTCAAGTTTGTTATTTCTCAAATGAGCTAAGAGTCTCTTACAATTGGTAACCGCCCTCTATTTATAGGCTTATGGTTGGGCTTCGCGCTCCTAATCGTCCTTAGTGGGCCAGTTGGCCCCCTCGGGGGAGGCCCAAACTTCCCGGCGAACTCACCGCCCTGAGGCAAGCGCCCCTGGGTGAGGGCCCCCGGGGTCTCACCCAGTCCACTATCTTAAGTAATAAGGCCCTAAACAAAACAATTTTCAAACAACTCACTTTTTAAGTGACTGTTAAACTTCTAGGACTTAAAAAAGTTACTCAACTAAACGTATACTGGAAGGGTGAGTATGGATATATAGAATATATTCATTATCCGCTCTGTAAGTAAAAATATGTATTTGTACTCACTCCATATCTACAAAGAATGGATTTTAGAATTTTCGTGGATATCCATGGACATAAATGGATTCATAAATATTTTTCAAAACGAAAATAATACTAAAATTTAAATTTAAGATTAGATTCACAACCCATACATGAAGGTAAATACTTCTTTATTTCTCCCTTTTTTTGGGTTTAAGGGTTTCTTTTTTGAAAAGACAGGTAATTTTCTCTTGCCTTAACTGCACCCCATATGGGATTGATGGAGTTTGCACGGCTTGCTCAATATCTTGTCATGATGATAATCAGATTGTGGAACTTTGTACTAAAAGAAAGTTCAGATCTAGACATTGAAGAACAAGTAGAGATGATACAATGTTGTCTGTGCGAGGACGGGCTTCATGAGAAGCATCTTGGTCTCGAGTCCTTTGTTGAGATTCCCAGAGATGTTGGAAGTGCCACTTTATGAGGATTTCATATGTAAGCCTTGCCCCGTGTGGGATTTGTCCACGGTGAAGACGTTGGAGAATTGAAGCGGGATTTCATATGTAACCCATACATGAAGATTGTCCCATATATGTTTTGTGAAGAAAGCAAGACACTCACTCAGCATTTTCAGACAGACACTTACTGTGCCTCTCGCTTGTGAGGTGGGGGTTGGGGCTCTACTTCTGTTGGGTTTGTGTGGCCTTAGCCGCCGTATTTTTGTCCCCGGTGGAGTTCCCCTCGGTTGCTTACTTTTGGTCTCATCTCTATGGCGGTGGTGTTCTAGTTTGGGTCTATTGGTTTGTATGACTGGGTTGAGGCTTTATTTTGCAGGTGTTGTGCGGCTTTCGCTGTTTTTTCGATTTCAAATATGGTCTTTTCCTAGTGTTGTAGACTATAGGGTTTTTGGGAGGTTATGCTGTAGAGACTGAGTTTTTCTTATCAGGTTAATGTACCCTATTGAGAGGGGTTGTTTCTCAACTCTCTCTCTCTCTCTCTCTCTCTCTCTCTCTCTCTCTCTCTCTCTCTCTCTCTCTCTCTCTCTCTCTCTCTCTCTCTCTCTCTCTCTCTCTCTCTCTCTCTCTCTCTCTCTCTCTCTCTCTCTCTCTATATATATATATATATATATATATATATATTTCATTCTAAAAAAAAGTTTACTTGAAGGAAAACCACAACCCAAGGCACAAAAGTTATTAGAGATTAGACTCAATATACTTTCTTTCTGGATTATATATTAATTATTTTAGTATTTTATATATCAGTGAGTACCCATGGGTATGGATACATTAAAATATGTACCTGCCCCGTTAATAAATGGATAGTGAAAATATCCATTAAATATATTCATGAATATTCATGGGTGCTGGTAATTTTACCCCTAACGAGTTTTTATCCACGAATATCTCCGGGCTTAGGTAATTTTGACATCCCGAAGTACACTAAAAAAGATGGAAAAGTTTTACTATTAGTAATTAATACAGTAATAAATATAAAAGGTTCATAATTAATGTGAAGGTCAAGTCAATTTTACTGTTACTTATTATCATCATTATCTTAATAATATATAAAGTCCATCCACCAAAGTGGGCCACATTGTTATTTAATTTCCACATGTTTTGATTCTATTGGTTGATATTATTGAATTTCCAAATGTCTAATTTTGATTGGTCTCATATTGTTGACATAAATCATGGAGATGGAAACAAGGTGGCAGTTCCGTAAATAAGTAGAGTTTTAAGTGAAACAGGTTCTAAACTTATAACATGAGTTCATGATCGTGAGTTCGAGTCTGGCTGAGATACAAAAATAAAAATTTTGACATTTGGTCTATTTGCACTTTGCAATCTACATCAATAAAAGTATTCTTTTATACATTTTTTTTTACAGCAAGTATTTTTTTATACTATTTTTCATGCTGTCATCGATTAAAATAATGTGATTAGAGGACTATTTATACTGTTTTTGGTGTTGTCAATATATTAAATATGTATTATAAGTAGTATATTAATAAATGTATAGTACACAACAATATTAACAATATACGTATTTGACCGTCAAAAAACAATATACATATTTACTTTTAAAAAACAATATACATATTTGCTCTATAGAAAATAAATATACGTTTTTCCAAAAAAAATAGACCTAAATCTTTGATAGAAAAATATATTTATATTTATATATTAATAGAAACACAAAAATCGTTAATATTATTAAATAGATATTGTAAAAAATTATTTACAAATTATTCAATAATGAATAGACAAAAATATTATCCTAAAAAATATACAAAAAAATTATCATTATCCAAAAAAACTGAAATTTATATAAATTATTCATTATTTATTGTATTCAAATTTTTTCCGATGTACCAAAAAAAAATTTATTTTATGAATATTATAGAAATAGTTGAATCAAACACATTTCCAATGAAGTTGCTTTCTTCTCTTATTTTTTTAAGCATTATGTTTCTAAGTCTAAGTATTTTTCTGCATAATGCTTCCAATGTACAATGTACAATATTGTTGGTCTTTCATACACTATTGAACTGACTTTCCCTTTATAAGAAAAATATACTAATATACTTCTTTGGTCTGACTATTCTGAAATGAATAGAAAAGGACTATGAATCTCAATTAGATTATAATCAAATTTATTATTTAAAATCTTTCTTTTAATTCTTATTTTTTCTTTTGTCTCTTATTAGGCTTTTCTTTTGAAAAATCAAGGGAAAAATATTAGATAATTGAATCACAATGTAAACATAATTGTGTCTCCTTTTAAAATATCATCTTATTTTTTTTGCATAATACAAAATGCATTCCATCATTGTTTTCTCTTTTGGTTGGTTGTAGACACAAAGTATAACAGGACCTATGACATCTTTTGATAATCATTTACCATTTCAGCTACTGTTAAATTCTGAGAGGTTTCCATTTTCATATAATTAGTAGTTTAAATGTGAAGCACTCTTCACAGAGTAGCGGTATATTGTCCATATTTGCCCTATATTTTCCCCTTTGATTTTAGCTTTTGGAGAAAACATAGTCATCCTCAAATTTTCAATGGGTAAGAGAATGCAGTATGTGAAGAATTATGGGTTCTTATGACATTGATGAGGTGGCATATAGAATTGCTCCAATATCATGGATGACATGTCAGAAACAAATCAAGCCAAGGGATTGGTTGTAGTTCCTCTATATAATAATAGGCCCCCAAGTAATATGTGTTAATGTATTTTTATTTACAGGTTTTTTACTTAAAGTATGGATCTGGAATGATCACATCTCACGAGATCATGCATACATGGCTGGGATGGCGGGAGGCAGGTCTATTTGGGTAAGTGGAAACTTAATTTAGTTGGCACTGTTTGATTAATGTATTAGTTTGAAGCTACTTTTGTGTCTGTTTTATATTTTGGTCCATGTGTGTGTTGGTTGGTTGAATTAGGCTAATCTGAAATCGGAACCTCAAAGAATCAAGGTGCCACTGGACATACGCAACAAGAAGCTGAAAGAAGGAAATGGGCAGCAGGCAGGAGCATATATATATATATATATATATATATATATATATATATATATATATATATATAGAGAGAAGGTTGATTGGATACAAAGAAAGCTAATAAAGTGGTTATATTATTGTCAAACAAAAGCTATACGGGATAAGCTTTTAAAAATTATTCTAGAATTTTAAAATGTAAATTAAAAAAAAAATTATTGTGTATCAGTTTCATACTTTAGTCTATGTTGTCACTTATCAAGCTCTCTTCACAACCTGATGCCGAATTGCACAAGATAGTGAGCAAAGCACTTCATTCATATAATTTTGGTCTTCTATATTGAATATTTTTCTGCTTCTATTCTCAAATTTTAGGGGTAGTTGATGGAGCATGAACTTTATTCATAAGAGTTCATATCCAAGTGATTTGAAATGTGGAACTATAGACATTGAACATATTGGAGTGGAACATATACACTGTCACTTCCTTTGCTTTTTCTTATTTCATCACAAGTTACCCTCACTGATGTTCAATATAGAAAGGTAACAATATTTGGATAAGTGAAATCTTTTACTAATATAATTTCATAAGAAACTGACATTAGTAGGTACATACCAGTATGTGCTTGAAGAAGTAACAATATAATAAAATGAGGCCCCCATTTGAGTTGTTGAGAAATGGAGAGAGGGTGTGACTGCCCGTGTTTACTTTGTGCTTTTCACTGTGGAATTCATATATGTAACTTTTGTACAAAGAGCTGTTATTTTGTTCAGATTTCAAATGATTGATTCTAAAAATATATTTAAAAGATATTTCTTTGGAAGATGTAAGATCACTTCTCTATCAGACCCTGAGAATTTGTGTTGAAGATAGTTAATTTTGGAGAGTACAATTGCTTTAGGAAACAAGGTGGTGTCTATTTAGTAGGAGCTGCTCCTGATGGTGTTTTTGGGTTACGAAGTATTTCAGTTCCAAATTTGCTGGAAAATAGATTGATTAGAAATTCTTCCTCAAGTTGTTTAAATGAAAATGGGTTTGGGATGATTCTTTTCTATTATGATTATAATTGATGTATCAAATGATGTTTCACATTTTGTATGTTTAATATAATTTCAATATTTTTTAGAGTACAAAGACCTTGTGGAAAGGAAAATTTTAATGAAAATATTGTGATGTTAAAACTAACATGTTAAGCACGTGTCATTGACTCTCGAGCTTTGCTCTTTTTTTTTAAAGTACCTTGACATTAGACAATTTATAAAGAGAGTGGTTTTGACACCATATCGAGCTAATTCTGATGAAGAACTTGAGCTTTTCAATTCAAATTTGTTTTTCCACTACAAGCATGCTTATGTTGCATGCTTATGTATGAATTTTGCGATTTGAGGAAACTTATTATTCGTGCTAATGTACTATAGAATAGAAAGGAATTTTATTGCTTTTTATGTCAGGAAAATTTCAAATTAAATTGTGTTTTATAGGAAATCGTAATGGCATTAAAGTCTCAATCAAAGAACTAGAACAAGAGAGAAATAAAGAAAGAATCAATTAAATTGAATAATCATAACATTAATTGAAATTTAATTTTGAAAATATCAACTTAACTACTTCACCTTCATATTTGTTAAAGATTTCATTTGTAACCCCAAGATAAGGGAACACTTTAGTTAGTATTAAGAACAAACTCTATAAGGAAAAATAATAAATTTGGACTAACATGAGTTTAAGAAATTCTAAAAGTGAAACTAAAGCACGTGTATCACTTTCATTAACTAAAAGTAGGAAAAGAAATTCATCAAACAATATAATGTACTCTTATTTTTGTACAAATTACAGGGTTAAAAGTTCCAATGGGGAGGTACATTTTAAATGAAATTACTTTCATGATAAAACTAACATAAAAAATTTTTTTATAGTTTATGTACATTCTTTATAATTTTTCAGATAGTTTTAAGAGTAAATATAGAATAAGTATGAACGCGCATATTAGAAAAATCGTTAATATCATTCCAATACTTTTTTCATTATTGTAAAATAATTTTAGAAGTAAATTTTACATGAAAATACTAGAAATGTAAATTTTAAGAAAATCTCACTGCTTTGAAATATAATTTCATGTAAATATAGTTTTCTTTTATTTTTGTCCAAATTGCAGGATGAAAATATCTCACAGAAGAAACATTTTACATGAAAATCTATTCCGATTAAAACTATTAAAATTTATTTTTTCATAATTATGATATAATGAAAATGTAGTAGTAAAATTATGTTATATGAAGATTAGAAAAAATTCAATGTATATATATATCGATAATTGGGAAATTCCAAAAATCTCTCACGCTGAGATCTATAAACCAAACGGATCCTTTTTCAAAAGATCAGATTTCATCATCAAAACCGTTGAGCAAACTTACAAGCTCAGATCTGATGATGAAGAAATCCATCTGCTCTCTGAGAAAAGCGTCAAAGAACACATCAGCAAGAACTTCAACTATCTTCATATAGGTAGTGTTCAAGTTGGTCTCAAACCTCTGACTAGGAAGGGTGATATCACTCCATTGGATGGTTTTGGGAACAATAACGTTTGCCTTATCATAATCTGTAAGGAAAAGAGTTGTTTCTCCGGATTTCTCACAATTGGTTCGCAAGAAATAAGATTTGATGGAGTTCATTACCTTGTATTGAACCCTATAGATTAAAGAGATTGGGATGGAGTCATCCTTCATATCAAGGCCGTGAAGTTTGATATTTAGTCTGACAGTAAGATCAGGGAAACAATTAAAAAAGATTGGTCCATTACTCAGGCTGGTTTCAACCGTTCCTAAGAGGGAGTCATGGAAACGATTATGTCTAACATCCCTAAGACAAAGGAGTACAGCAATGTCAAGAGACTTCCTAGTCAGAGGTTTGAGACCAACTTGAACACTACCTATATGAAGATAGTTGAAGTTCTTGCTGATGTGTTCTTTGACGCTTTTCTCTAAAAGCAGATGGATTTCTTCATCATCAGATCTGAGCTTGTAAGTTTGCTCAACGGTTTTGATGATGAAATCTGATCTTTTGAAAAAGGATCCGTTTGGTTTATAGATCTCAGCGTGAGAGATTTTTGGAATTTCCCAATTATCGAGATCTTGATTGATGTCTTCAAAATGAATTTCTTCTTTGAAGACGGATTTCAATTGATTGGTTTGATAAGAAATCAATGATCTTCTTGAGAAAAAACTTATTCGCAGGAGTAAGAGCCCTTGGTCCTGTGCAGCCTTCTATGTCAACAAGCAAGCTGAGATAGAACGTGGAACCCCTAGGCTGGTCATCAACTACAAACCCCTCAATCAAGCTCTTTGTTGGATTATATATAATTATTAAGTTTAAATTACATTGTTAAAAACTTTTACGATAAGATATATTTTCATGTTAAAAATAATTTTGATATAATTTCAATGTATTTTTTTAATTTTTCAAAATATTTATGTAAATAAAACTATAGAATATCTTCAATGCACGAGTATAAAACTAGATATGTCAGATGAGCTCATCCTAATTAGTCTTGACTCAATAATGGAATAGATTAAATGCACATATCTTGACCTTCCGCACAAAATGAAAGACCCGCAATTCTTTCAAGATAGAGTAATATTAACCCCTACACTGGAGGCTGTTGAAATGATAAACACTAAATGCTTGGCTTGATAGCTGCACCAGAACATGAATATCTGAGCTCCAACTCTGCCTTGCGATCTTATGAGCATTCTGAAATCCGAGGTGAGTGGTTTACCACATAATTTTTGAACGACACTAAAAGTTAAGGAATGCCAAACCACAAACTATTATTAAAAGTTAGTTTTCCAATCATGCTTTTGAGAAATATAGACCAAGCAGCATGTTTATGCAATGGAACCAGTTTAATTGTTGATGAACTTGGTGAACGTTATATTGGTGCAATTGTTATTGCTGGAACCAATGCTAATGACAAAGTGCACATTTCAATAATGGACTTGGTTCCTTCTGATCTAAATTTCCAATTAAATTCAGAAGAAGACAGTTTTCAATGGCAGTATGCTTTGCGATGATCATAAACAAAAGCCAACGACAAACACTATCTCAGATTGGGCTCTTCTTTCTGAGGCCCGTCTTCACTCATGGTCAGTTATACATAGCTCTCTCTAGAGTACGCTCAAGAAAAGGTCTTAAACTTTGAATACTGGATGAGTCAGGCAAACAACATACCAGTACTATAAATGTAGTGTTTAAGGAAGTTTTTGGAAATGTTTGATGTGTACAACACAATTTCATTTATTTATTCTATTTTTCTCTTCATATATTATTACATGATTGACTTATGTATACTTTAAAAATTACATATATATGAAAACTAATTTATTTATTACAAAATTCTAACATAAAATTTCGTGCAACGCACGGGTTATCGTACTAGTTTTTTTAATTTCTTTTCACAAGTTGTCATGAATAATGATTAATTTGTTATATTTATTTTTTTTAAAATGCAAAGTAATATTATAGAAACACAATTAAACTTGAGAACTCGGATACCCAAAATACGGTAAGTAGAAAAACTCCCACAATATGACATCCCTATCACAAGTTTTGGCTAAAAATTAAGTAAGTTGTCATTAAAAATTTAAATTTAAATCATAATTTTTTTTTTGAAAGAGAAATAGAAATTTTTTTACCATCCGTAATTTATATAATAATTAATATTAAAAAATAATTAACATTTTTATTAATATATAGATGAAGTCAATTTACCATCCGTAATTTATATACTAGTTTTTTTACTTATATATATTAATAAATATTTTTATTAATATTTTTATTAATATATATTTTGATTCCTGTCAATATATATATATATATATATATATTGATTGATGATATTGATGATTGATTTATTTTAGTAGGTAGTAAAATAGATTATGACTTAAAAAAATTATTCAATTTTTTAATTTTATTATTTAAGGTATTACTACCTCTGTTTCTTATTAACTGGCCACTTAAGAGAAAAAATTTCTTCCTATATATTTGTCCACTTAGCATTTCAAGATAACATTAAATGATGTTTTTCCAAGTAATGCTCTTGTGGGATCAATAAATGAGGAAATATAAAATACAGTTTAAAGGGTAAAATATTTTTTTTGTTACAGGAGGAAGAGTAGCAGTAAAAGAAAACTAGCTAAACGAATCCAAGTAGATAGAAGTAGCAGCAAACGACGGAGGCATGGCCCAAGTTTGAGAAGATGACCCAGTTCTGGCAGCTTCCCGAGCGAAGGTATCTGTCGTATTATTCTTACCCCGATCAACATGCTTCACAATACAGCTCTCAAACTCTGTAATTAAACATGCTAACATCGCTCCCTGAGTTTAGCACCATAACCAATTGAGCACAGTCAGAGGAACAACGAACCTGCTTGTACCCAAGATCCAAAGTATTATGCAAACCCAACTCAAGAGCTCTAATTTCTGCCAGAAAAGCACTGCCCTGCTCGACACTCAGGGATATAGCTGATCGCCAGGAGCCCGTGTGATCCATGATAACGACTGTGCACCCCATTCTGCCAGCGAGCTTGTAGATATAAAAATATTATTTGTTTTCATATTGTACCCAAGATCCAGAGTATGTTGCAAACAAATTGTATTTAAAAACAAAAACTACTATGATTGACTTAACTATTTTAAAATTACAAAATGATTCGTTTAAAAACATTTGCCTAAGTAATAAATAAAAAATTACTGTAATTTTAATATTGCTTAGAAACCATTATGACAGTTTAAAAATATTTTTTTGAAAAGGACAGTTTAAAAATATAGAATAATAAAAATTAGTTTAAAAATGCGCAACAACTTTTCCTAAACAAATAGTATAGAAATGAAATAAAAAAATAGTATAAAAATGAAATAAAAACTTAAATAATCTCTTTACTAGATCTCTGGAAGTGCAATTTGGTGCTGCAAATGGGCCTGCAATATGCTCTTAATCAAAGGTTCAGAACAATATCTACTTGGGACTGCTTATTCTGGAAATTTAAAGCTTGATCCCTGCTTTTCAGTTTGTGTCTTTCTCACATGTGAGAAGAGATGCTAACAAAGCAACACAACTTTTAGCTTTTTTTTTTGGTTACATCAAGGAAAGAAAGAACAAACTAAGAAACTATATCATGGCAAAGTAAAGGCACCACCGATGTCGGGGGGAGGCTCCAAACTTTCCAATCCCAGCCTTCCTGAACCGCAAGCTTTGCTAGTGCATCCGCAACCACATTCCGATCCCGGGGCACATAACTAAGCGTGACATCCCAATCCCTAGCAAGCAAGGCTCTAACCATGCTGATTTCCTGGCCATGCCAGTGATCTTGCACATCAATATTGTTGAGTATCACTTGCTGTAATACCAAGCAATCCACATGGCAAATAATCGTCCGGTGTCCAAGTTCCCAGGTGTGAACTAGCCCTCGGTGGAGCGCTGCGAGTTCCGCCTGGAACGCGTTTCCAGTCCCCAAAGCCATGGAGAAACCTGAGAGCCATCGACCATGTCTGTCTCGGAGAACCCCGCCACCACCCATGTTGTCGATATCCCCCCGCCAGCTGCCATCAGTGTGGAGTAGCACACAATCACTCCCAAGGACAGCTGAGGCTGAAGCAGATGTTCTTGTCGTAGTCTTTCCCCATCGGTGAAACTCTTGCACATCACGTTGTATCCGTTGCAAAACCTCTCCATGCGTCCATGGTGCTTGATCAAAGACAAAACTATTCCTCCACTTCCAAAGGTTCCACACTATGGCACAAAACAAGGCATTCTGGTTCACTTGTAAGTGTGCAAAGAGCCACCCCCGAAAGTGCATGGCTGCTGGGACCCCCGTGATTGTTCCGGTAAACCTGCTCCAAACCCACGCCGCACCAGGACATCTGCGAAGGACATGCTCAACGTCTTCAGTGCTAGCTCCACATCTCATACACGTTGCCGAGGGCGCAAGGTGGCAGCGAAAGCGCTTACTGTTTGTAGGTAGAGCTTCTTTTCCTGCGAGCCATAGAAAGAACCGTACCCGCTCTGGGGCATGCGCCCACCAAAGGATTTTCCAGAACCGAGAGTCATGACTATCATCATCAATTAACCAGTTATATGCTGAGCTAGTGGTGTAACGACCATCTGGTGCCTCGCGCCAAAGTATCTTTTCGTCTCCTGTTCTTGTGGTAGGTATAGGAATCCCATGAATTTCCTCCTTGATGGCATCAGGTATCATTGTGTAAAGAACATCAAGATTCCACTGTCTCTCACGCCACACATCTGCTACCGTAAGTGGTGTATCCGTAATGTGAACGAACGGTAACCTGCTTGCAAGTGTCCCTGTGCCCAGCCAGTTTGAGTACCACAAGGATGAAGTTCCAGCTCCCAATTTCACACCAAACCCTTGAGCTACTGCGTCTCGAGCCTTCAGGATGCCACGCCAGACATATGATGTGCCTAGTCTTTGCGGTTCTGCTAGAATTGAGCCAGAGTGCAAGTATTTCGTGCTTAAACATTGTACCCAGAGTTTGTCACGCTCATTCAGCATGCTATGAACTAGCTTCCCCAATAAAGCCTCATTGTTCGCTCTCGCACCTCTGATTCCTAGCCCTCCTCTGCCCTTTGGCTTGGTTAATTCTGTCCAAGACACTAAATTCCAACTTCTAGCATTATCCCCTCTCCCCCACACACACTTACGGACCAGTTTGTCCAAATGATCACAAACTGAATCAGGTAACCAAAGGGACTGCATAGCATGTACAGGTATAGAGGTGAGGACTGATTTTGCTAGACATACCCGTCCTGCTCGATTAAGAAGGTTATTCTTCCAAGATGTCAGTCTTGAACTCATCTTACCAATTAGAAAAGCAAAGTGCGCTTTTGTTACTCGACCCTTGAGTAGAGGGATTCCAAGATACTTCCCCAGATCACTAGCTCTAGAGATACCAGCAATATGAGAGAGATTTATTTGCCTCCGATGGTCCACAGCTTTCGAAAAAAGCATTCTTGACTTATCAAGATTTACCTTCATTCCTGATGCTTCACAAAACTCCTTCAAGGTGTTATTAACCAGTTGTAGTTGCTCCTTGGAGGCTTGGCAAAACAACAATACATCATCCGCAAAGAATAGGTGAGAGATGCCCACGCCATCCTTGGTTATCCGCACCGGTTTCCAAGTACCCTGTGTTACCAACTTCTGAATCTGAATCGCTAATCTCTCCATACAAAGGACAAACAAATATGGGGAAAGTGGGTCTCCTTGCCTAAGCCCTCTCTGAGGAGCGAAAGAGGGAAGCTTGGAGCCATTCCATAGGATAGATAGTTTAGGACATTTCACTCCCCACATGATTAGATCCACAAGTCGAGGTGGAAATCCAAAGTCATAGAGTGTGGCTCGTAGAAAGTCCCAACTGACTCTATCATAAGCTTTCTCCAAATCAATCTTTATGGCTACAAGACCACGTCCCTTCTTCTGAGTGTGGATGGTGTGCATCACCTCTTGAGCTAGAATAATATTATCTCTTGTACCTCGGCCAGGAATGAAGCTACCTTGCAGCGGGTGCACTAGATCATGAAGGAGAGGCCGAATTCTATTGACCAAGACCTTAGTAATTATCTTATAGGAGACATTACATAAGCTGATTGGTCTCATCTCCTTGAGGCGTACCGGGTTGTCAACCTTCGGGATAAGAACGAGGAGAGTTTCAAGTAACTCAGGATCAGCTCCGCCATTCTGAAACGCTGAGGCCACCATATAATGAATATCCTCTCCCAGGATGTGCCAATATTTTTTGTAGAAAAAAGCTTGGAAGCCATCCACTCCAGGCGCTTTAAAGGAATGCATGGACATAATAGCGCTCCGTACCTCCTCCAAGTAAACTGGTGCGTTTAGCAAGTCACGAGCCGCCAATGATATAGTAGGTGTTTGGTTCTCCATAATATGGTTTCTTCGTACCTGCACATCATTAGCAAACAAGTTAATAAAAAACCTGCGCGCCTCCTCTTTGAGCAAGGCTGGGTCCGTGCACCAACTTCCATCCTCCACAAAGAGCCCATGAATCTTATTCCTTTTGCGTCGCACTATTGTCTGAGCATGAAAGAATTTAGTGTTACGGTCCCCAAACCTGACCCAGTTCTCCCTGGATTTTTGGTACCACAACATCTCCTCCTGATACAAAATATCCCCATACTCTTTCTGAAGGTTCCTCTCCAATCTAACTAGAGCTTCTAAACCTCTCCAATCCATTTCTCGCTGGATTCCCAAAAGTCGCCTTTCTACCCTTCTTTTCCGCTTGTGAATATTACCAAACACCGTTCTGTTAAAGTCACTTGCCGCTTCTTGCACCTTACGAAGCCTCTCAGGCACGGTTTGCTGCTGATGTTGCCAAGAGTGCTCCACCAATGGTTCGAATGAGGGGTGTGTTGCCCAAGCCGCTTGGAACCGAAAGGGTCGAGTGGCCCGATCCCCGTTCGGTGTATGTAGCCTGACAATCAAGGGAGAGTGATCAGAATACACTCTAGCCAAGTGTTCAACGTATGCCTCAGAATACATCATTCGCCAAGCTACATCCCCGAGTGCCCTATCCAATCTTTTTGCAACTATCCGTCTCCCATTCACACGGCGTTCCCAGGTAAACTTTGGTCCCGTGAAGCCCAAGTCAATAAAGTTACATTCCTCCATCATATTCAACATATTTGTGGCTCGCGATGTGGAGAAATCACCACCGATCACCTCCGAAGGGGAACAGACCTCGTTCAAATCTCCTAGCTCCAACCAAGGGAGCGTGCAACGACCCCTCAAGCCCGACAGATAGTACCAGAGTTCAAGCCGCTTGATAGGGTTTGGGCTTGCGTACAGAGCTGACAACATCCATCTCTTTCCATTAATATTGACGTTAACAGATATAGCTTGGTCACACTCCTCCATGAAAACCACATCAAAGGCTCTGCTGAGTGGGGCAAGAATCCATATGCCGCCACTATGCCCTCGAGCCTCTACCTCGCGGATTAACTCATATCCTTGCTGTCTCCAGATACTAGCTACGCGTTCAAACTTGCAGTGTGTTTCGCATACAGTTACCAAAGAAGGGTGATAGCTTTGCAGTAAGTCATTCATCCTCCTGCGGCCACGGGCTCCAACGCCACCTCTAATGTTCCATGCGATTATGTTAAAGGTTGTACTGTCCATAAGATATGATCGCAAGGAGTTTCAGGCCATGATACACCTCATGGTCCATTGCGCACGCCTTTAACTTCCCCTGGGTCAAAAGGTGTAGGCCCTGTCATGGTATCCTTCCTGAGAGGTTGTTTCCCTTGTTGGTCCTCCTCTTGAGACAACATCTGGTATCTATTTCCGCCCTTCGCGACCAACGGTACGGTAGAGCGAGTTCCGTCCGCCGCCATGAAGATTGGTGTGCCTCCAGCGGACATGGTCAGTGTGGAATGAGACTCCACTGTTGGTGTAGCCACATAGTTTAGCGTTGACTCCTTCCTCATTCTCTTTTTACGCTGAACAATTGTTGCATGGCTATTATTTCCATCATGTACTGTTGAGCCCGTAGTAAATTGCAAAGGCACCAGTAAGGGAATTTTCTCTGTCCCGGATTTGTCTCCTGCCGTTTTGGATTTCATTCCCTTTTTGGTCCCCTTAATTGGCTCCCCTGTTGACTGCTTATTAATTCCCTTATTGGAAGCTGACATAAAGTTGCTCTTAATCTCTGCAGATTTCTTTTGATTGACATTCAAATTTCCATTCAATTTCTTCTTCCGCTTCTCAACCACCAGCCACTCACCATGCGCATGTTCAGGGCATTTGATTGCGGGTTTCGCGGGAATTGCGGCAGGAGTAACCGCTGGAGTTGCTGACGTATCCATAGCTGTTTGCCCTATTGCGTCTAGGGTTTCCTCCGCCGCCATCTGTGATTGCCCTACCGCTCCTAGGCCTTTATCCACCGCCACCCGCAGCGTCGAAGTGTCTGCGGCATCTCCTTGCAGGTGAGCAGCAGCGTTTGTTGCCTGGGCAGCCATCGGGCTCGTGTTCTCTTCACTCTGTGGCGTGGTGCAATTGCGAGCAAGGTGTCCATAACACCCACACCTCCGGCACAACAAATGAAGGCCTTCATATTCGATGTTATACCACGTTCCTTCAAGGCCGACGACTCCTAGGACAGGTTTGGTGAGATCAATCTCCACACATATACGTGCATACTTGCCCCGCTGCATATCATGCGTATTCAAGTCCACCTTGATAGGAGTACCCACCGCTGAGGCTAGAGTGAGCAGGATGTTCTTGTTGTAGAATTGGAATCCTAGCCCTGGAATACGGATCCAAACCAGTGTTGTGCTAATCCTTGAATTTGCTGCGACAAAATCCGGCGTCCATGGCTTGACGGCAAGATAGTGATCATAGATTAGCCATGGAGCACCAGATATGGCTCTTCCCTTGTCTTCTGCATTGTCAAATTTCACTAGGAAGTACCCGTGGTGGACATCGCGTACCTCATAGCCCCCTGACAGCTTCCACATAGTCCTCAACTTTTAGCTAATCAATCTTTAACTTTTTTTTTTTGGTCAAAAATCTTTAACTTGTTCGGATGAAACTTGGTTGGGTTCTACTCCACATTGTATCCAGTCTATTGCTTACGACTATTGTCCTGTCTATTTTGTTTTTATTGCCCTGTCTATTTAAATGATATCTTTTTCAGTAAAAAAACGAGCCCGAACCTAACAAAAAATAAATGAATAGAACAAAGCCATCTATTTTCAATATTATCGGGTACCAAAAACACCTTTTAAGCCTAAATCAGAAATTATACCATCACCATCGAGAAAAACTACCACATGTGACTAAGCATGAATAATTCTGCAGAAGTTAATTTCAACTTAAACCTACAAATTAACAAGGACTACCATAGGGTTCAAAAGTCAAAAGAGAAAATCCTATGACATAATGATAGAACAATAAATCCCCAAAATCTACTACTGCCTTCAGGAGAAGGTCATCAACATTATCAAGCATAAAACCAGAAAACAAAATCTGGTGCTGAACAATGAAAGTAAAAGCATTCCTCACTCTGCTCTCATTTTGGGTGATAACTCAAAGCATGGAATCAGTTCTTGCAGGCAACCTCCTAAAGAAATTCAGCGGTGTCGAAGGAAGCTTATGGCGAAACCTGGGGTGTCTCAACACATAAATTCCAGCCAAGAAGGCCACAACTTGGAATGGAGTCACATACAGCACACTAGCAGCAATCAGGCAGAAAATCACAAACAGGGCAGTGGCTCTCGGATCGCGCCAGCTGAGCAAAGACTGCAGCCTTTCCCCTTGAGTGGCCAAGTCCCCAACAACAGTCTGAATCCTCCCAGCAATGCTCCTAAGCCTGTCATATCTCATCCGGACGATATCAGAAGGCCGGGAGGTCGGGAATGTGTCGAATTCCTCATCTAGCTCATCAGGGTGTGCTGAATCCGCATGAGAAAGACGAGTGTCCATGTGAGGAGGGTGCCTTGGCCTCCATCTGTAGTGCCAAATTCCAATAAGGAAGAGGTAAAGGAAAGCTGTGGGTAAGATAAGCTCAGGGTACATAACCAGTATAATAAACAAGATATGGATCAGAATGGTTGTGATTGGACTTTTCCAATTGCAAATCTGATCAAACCATTTTCCAACAGCAATTAATGCACTCAGAACTCCCATGATCCTGAAGAAATTAGCCTTGCTTCTTCTCATGCTCCACATGTGGGAACCCACATCCAGCATATATTCCACAACCTCCTTTCTCAGCGGCGGCTCAGCGCGACTCAGCCGCATTGAAACAATCTGAGTAGCTTGATGCCTTAAGCTGTCAAGCTGGGTAACAGTCAAAGGGTGTATGTAGTGCATCTTTGGCAACAAGGGATGTGAATACATGTGCATCATGTTGAGCAAAGAAGAACAAGTGAACCTCACAGCCAAATGAATTTCACCCATTTTTTTCAGCCCATTGGGGTGAAGGACTAAAAGTGGATAGGAGTGTGTGTAGACTCTATCTGTCTCAAGGGTGGAAAGACGAATTCTTACCTTCCCGATCCTCGAATCCTTTGTCCCTCCAGCCTTCTCACCACCATGCAAATGACAGTTATCAAATACACCAATTGTAATGACAGTGCAAGGATCAAAAACCTCCCATGTATATTGTTCATTCCACCTCGGTGTAGAGCTATCAATGATTGTCCTAGTCCGGACCCACTTCTGCCCATATTTCGCTACACAGTAAGCATCTGTTGTCCCCCTCCCATCTTTTGTTTTCATCGGCATCAAACCCTGAGCATTCAATATCCCAAGCTCAAGAACACCGATACCGGACTTCCACAGCTGTTTCGCGGTTGGACGAAGATCGCTGCTGTGGTGAGTTGATTCATCCAAAACATGGTAACCGCCCTCGAGACAAATCCTCATGTGAATCCTACTTGCAAATTTGACTTCTTTCTTCTTTTCTCCCTCCACGACAGCATGCCTTTCCAGATTAAACCATCTAGTGTTCACAGGTTTGTGATCTAGTCTCCTGTCCACAAACTGCAAAGGAATAATACACCTCCCCAGTAATTCATCTTTGTTCGGCGCGACTCTGTCTTCCACGCTTAAAATCAGGTGCTCCTCAAACGGTTCTGCTGCAACAAACATCAAATCCTCATTCCACAATGGATTGATGCTCCTACTCTGAGAGATTCTAGTCCTCAAGGCCTGATTCCCCAGAACAGCCTTCACAGAAACATCAGGATACCTCCCCTTATCAGTTGGTTGCAAGTCTTGTGCCTCAATTACATTAACCCTCAAATACCAAAGCTTAGGAGACAGGTACACTTTCGACCTAATGTTCGCTAGAGCATCCGTCCCACTAACTGTTGCAGCATCAGAATGCCAAGCTTCAGGAAAAGCTTCATCAGCCTGTGTGCCCATCCAAACAGCCAGCATTAGCTCTCCCTTCGCCTTGTCCCCCTTTCTGTCCTCGAGCCTATACCACTGCGGCGCCAGAGGACTATCCGGCGGCACCCGTTTCGGGATCTCATTGAGGTCAAACCAGACACGCCCAATGAAATCATCCTTCACAACATCCTTATCCTTCACAATAACCTCCAGCACCGAAGCCTGAAGCCGGTCCTTCGAGAAAGCAAAAACCTGGCTCCATTCAGGATTGCTTCTCTTCTCAAAGTGCCTGGTGGTGCCTTTGTAGTTCCCCAGCTTGACTTCAACATAAGGATCAACGCCACCGGTGACATCTTTCCCCGGAAGGTCTTTAGCCTTAACAACCCTCACATAAAGGTATTGCATTTGCTCAACAAGGTCATAGGTGCTTGTGTGTCTATCACCAGAAACCTTTCCCCCACCAAGGTGGGGCTTGGTCTCCTTCAACAGAAAATCTTCAGGTGGAGGCCGCTGCATCATCTTGGTTCAAAAACTGAGAAACCCAATTCAAAATAATCCAAGCAACAACTTTGATTATTCAACACAACCGTTCCCAGAAGCCTAAAACAAATAAGACCAAGAAAACAGTCATTTCCGTTACATGCTATACCAAACAGAGCCACCTAAATATTCGGGAAATTTTGAAAAACACAAACAAAATGAAACTCAAACGACGTAAAAGAAGGTGAAACTAAACGAACAACAAAAAGGGTTCTTAATTAGTGATAAAAGCTGAAAGATTAACAATAATGGCAAACCTAGATCTCTGATTTCAGAAGCAGCTTAAACGTCAGAGAAAACCAAGAGCTTTCTTTAAAGCCACAAGATCCAATTGATTACCCTGTAAATGAAAAGAAGAAGAAAAAAAAACGCATGAAAGCCATTAGAATGTAGGTATACAATGCAGCAGAGGATGAAAAAGTAACGTTTCAAAGCTTTGGACTTTCAGCATTCTGAGACACACCCATGTGAGATCAATCACCGCTTACTTCAAAAAAACTCACTGATTGAAGCCACAGCATGAGTAAACAAACAAAGACATCAATCACCAATGCAAAACATCGATTAACAGTGTGCATGTATGTAAAAAACTGAGAAACCCAAGCAAAACCTCAAATGGTGAAAAGGGTAAGCAAGAAAAAGAAGTAAAGTTGTTTTCTTTTGGTGCTTTGTGTTTATGGAATGCTGAAGAAGTAAAAAAAATGCAGAAGGATTACCTTGCTAGAATGGAGTTGCTTTCAAGCGTGAAAGACTTTTGCAGAAAAAGCAGAACTACACAGAGAGCAAAGAGAGTGAATTCCCAGGTAGCATTGAGAGAGAGAGAGAGAGAGAGAGGAGGGGAAAAAGTGAAGAAGTGGGGGAGTGAGAAAAGAAAAGAAACTGTTGGTGTTGTTGTTGGCTCTTGCAATTGAGGAGATGTTACGAGATGAGTGTAATGTTGCTTTTGTTTTTTGGGTGTTTGTGTTGTGTGTGTTTCTCTCTCTAATTCTCTTTGGTTAATTTGTCTGATTGTGGGGCTAGGATCTCATGAATCTATGCAAAATATGCATAGAAGCTCCCCACCCTTTGCTTTATGGTTAATGCCACACTGACGTTACCTCTGCTTTGTTTTGTGTTGCTGTACAGTACAGGTTTGTGGACTAGCTGGACCCACTTCAAATGCTTCTCAAACATTTACACGTGAGACAACCCTATACGGCTATACGTTTTTTTTTTCATTAGAATTAAATAAAAAGAATTAACCCAACCAGTACTACTTGATATGATATTTGAATCTCGAGAGTCGAGAGTTGGATTAATAGACGCCTCACTTTTGGGGAGGTGTTTGGCTTTTATCACACTCGGGGTTAGAATTGCGGGAGCAATTTAATAAAAAAATCTTATAGTATATATGATTTTTGAAATTAAAAAGTGACAACTCCGATAAATGTCACTCTTTATTTTATTTTATTTTTTCATAAGTTTTCTCTCTCATACTATGATTTGTATGTAAATAATAATGTCATATTTAAATTTTCTGATTTTTTAGTAATTTAAATATTAAATAATTCAATATTTTTAAAAATAACTAATGTATTAATATTACATTTAATAGTTATTAATGACATTAAATAATTGACAAAAGTCAATTGTAACTTTTTTTGAAAATAACTAGTGTATTAATTTGACATTTAATGATATTAATATAATTGTGACATTTCTACCATTAAGATGTGTGTTAAAGTCTTTTCTTTTAATGATTATAATTATTTTTTATATAATAAAACTAAAAAAAATGAAAGTAATATATCTTACATTTTAAATGATTGATTCGGAAAATAATTGACATCAAATATGTCATAAAAAATTGACATCAAATGTTTTAAATGATTGGTTTGGAAATTAACTAAAAACAATGTATTTTATGTTTCCGTATATACATTTGGAAGAATAAAATTGTTTTCGTATATTGATTCAAAGCATAAAAAATAAAAAGGAATTTGAATCTAATTAGGAATAGAAAAAAAACTTAAATATGTGATATACGTATTTAAAAAAGATAAATGGGAGACGAAATATAAAAATGTCTGATTTATGCCGACAAAGTGTTTTTATTCCATCTGTACATGGCGCGGGACCAATACTAGTAATATGTTATATATTATTTTCAAAATAAAAAAAGTGACAACTCTAATAAGTGTTACTTTCTCATGTTTTGTCTGTCTTAAGTTTTTTTCTCTCTCATATTATTATTAGTAGGTAGATTATGTCATATTTATATTTTCTATTTTCAATAATTTAAATATTCGACAATTCCATATTTGTGAAAATAAATACAATATTAATATGACATTTAATGGTTATTGATGATATTAAAATAATTAAAAAAAATTAATTCTAACTTATCTACCATTAAATTTATTTTCTTAAATATATATTTATTCTTTGAGTTTAAATATAGAACGTTACAATTTTTTGTAGCTATAAATATTTGATAAATTAAAATTTAATTAAGTATAATTTTAATTTTTTAGACTAATTATAAAAATTTAATATGATGTAGTTGAACCATTCATTTAATTAGTAATACAATGTCTTGTATCTCTATTATGTAATAAATGAAATCAAGATCATTATCTATACTTTAGGACTAGATATAATACCCGTGCGTTGCACGGGTATATTTATACTCTTTTTTTAATATAGTATAAAAATTATTATAGTGCAACTAAATTACTAAATATTAAAAATATTTTTTTTATAAATATAATAAAAAATCGTGTTGAGACATCAAAATAATATTTTTGGTGTATTAAATTGTTCGTACTAAAGTTCTCTATATGTATATAATTAATATCACTCAAAATTAGTAATTAATATTTAATAATTAGAATTTAATTAATTTTAAATTTTTTGTTTGTAACCTATTCTATTGATTTGAATTCTTTGTTTTTTTGTTTATTATTGTGGTTTCAATTGCAGAGGGACTGATCTATCAAATATCCGGTTGTAAACATTGATACTCAGTTAAGGGGAATATTGTCCCCAGATGTTATTCTTTTTTTTAATCATAACGAATCCTTAAAAATCAATTTAATACTTTATTTATTCAATAATTCAAAAAATTCTTAAGTGAATTTGAAATATTTCAAATCAAGTAATAAGGTTTTAATATAAGTTATAATAACACATTTTTTATAATTTTTTTATCACCAATGAAATAATTTTAACTTTAAAAATTATAATAAGTTATCATTTTATTATCATAAAATATTATTTAGTAAATTTAAATTTATTCAACTTTTATTATAATTATTTTTCTCTGTTAAATTTCCTCAACTTATTTTTACTTCTATATAATAGATCAAAATTATATTTAAAGAATCTTTTTCAAATAATACACACATTCATATAGTAATAATAAATACCTTATAAATTTTTTTTATTTAATTTTCAACTTTTTTTTCGACATTATATACTAAAAAATATTTTTTATAAGTAAAAAATAGTAATAAGTTTTATTTGTTATTTTCTTAAACTTTCTCAACTTATGATTAATAACTAAAATTAAAATAAACAATTTTCAAATAATATAAAAAAATTATTATTAACAATCTATTATTATCATTAATATAAAGGTAGTAAATTTCAATTACTATTATTTTTTTAAAAATTCACCTCAAGTTTTAATGAATAATTAAAATTTAAATATTTAATTTTAAATAGCAGAAGTTGAAAATTTCAAATTTTATTATTTACTTTTAAATATTAGAAATTGAAAAGTTTAAAAATTAAAAATTAATATAATGAATAATAATATTTAGTTTTCAATTTTTGTATTTAATGTATTTGATACAAAATAAATTTATTATTTCTTTGTGTTTAATGCTATTTTTTCAAGTTTCCTTTACATATGTATATAGATAGATATAGGTATTGTTGTTACTTTTGGTTGTCTGCATTTTTTCAAAAACAACCTGATGTCGAAGCTGATGTTGTAACATCGTGCTGTGACATTTGTCCCTGCGGATCTGCTGTGTGTTTGGCTGATTTTTCTAGAAGCTTTGGATGGATTTCGTGATAATCAAGTTAGGGTTATTGAAGAAGCTTCTCTGTGCTATCTGGAATATAATATAGTGGAATCAAATCTGTTGAAGAGGATTTGATTTGGTTTAAATTGTGAAAGTTGTTATCTTTTGTTCAAATCTTATTTGATAAGATTTGTTACTGGTTTAAAAGATTTGTTCCAGATCTGTTTTGTGGACTCTATTTTCGTGCAAGCCCATTGAAGATCAAGACCTGAAGAATGACTATTTAAGGAGGCTTAACCCTAGTTGCAAAGTGTGCGTTGGGCACCCAAGGATTGGGTTTTTAGGGTTTTGTTTTGTGAGTCCTTGTTCTGTTATTTTGTACACCTCTCTACTGCCTCCATTGATAATCATATGGCTTAGAGTTGGTTTGTTTAGTTGAGTTGTAATCTCATCAAACTTGTTTATTGATAAACATGTCTTGATCGCTGTGGCAGTGGTCATTAGGAGTTAGAGGAAGTTTCCTCATAGCTTAGAGGAGAAGGGCTAAGCTAGATTCACTTATGTAATAGTGGTAGACATTGAAGAGGCTCTATACTAAGGGGGAATACTTAGGTATAGGAGGGCCTTTCATGTGACCTGAGAGCTATTATTTGATAGTGAATTGACTCCTGGATTGGTATCCTCCAGATGTAGGTGATGTTGCACCGAACTGGGTTAACAATTCTCTGTGTTTTTTAGTGATTTATTGTTGCTACTGTGCATTTCTACTGTATTAAACGTTGTGGCTTAATTTCTGTACTGTTGTGCAATTGTCGAACCGATTGTCCCAACATCGCGTTCGACATCTGTCCTGTGCGAGAACCAGAATTTCAATTGGTATCAGAGCTGGCACCCTATTCTGTTGGGTGAGCTCCAGGGAATATATTCTGGTTTCATGGACAACGCCAAGGAAGAGGGATCAATAAATAGATCTGATCTTGTGATCTCATGTATCTGCTGCTGTTTATGTTGTGTCTCTGATATGCAACCCAATGATGTGCACCGTTTGAGGGGGAGTTCCGCTGCTGAGGGGGAGTTATGTTTATCTTCTCTGAATCTCAAGTTGTTTTAGACAAAATTTGACAAAGGGGGAGATTGTTGTTACTTTTGGTTGTCTGCATTTTTTCAAAAACAACCTGATGTCGAAGCTGATGTTGTAACATCGTGCTGTGACATTTGTCCCTGCGGATCTGCTGTGTGTTTGGCTGATTTTTCTAGAAGCTTTGGATGGATTTCGTGATAATCAAGTTAGGGTTATTGAAGAAGCTTCTCTGTGCTATCTGGAATATAATATAGTGGAATCAAATCTGTTGAAGAGGATTTGATTTGGTTTAAATTGTGAAAGTTGTTATCTTTTGTTCAAATCTTATTTGATAAGATTTGTTACTGGTTTAAAAGATTTGTTCCAGATCTGTTTTGTGGACTCTATTTTCGTGCAAGCCCATTGAAGATCAAGACCTGAAGAATGACTATTTAAGGAGGCTTAACCCTAGTTGCAAAGTGTGCGTTGGGCACCCAAGGATTGGGTTTTTAGGGTTTTGTTTTGTGAGTCCTTGTTCTGTTATTTTGTACACCTCTCTACTGCCTCCATTGATAATCATATGGCTTAGAGTTGGTTTGTTTAGTTGAGTTGTAATCTCATCAAACTTGTTTATTGATAAACATGTCTTGATCGCTGTGGCAGTGGTCATTAGGAGTTAGAGGAAGTTTCCTCATAGCTTAGAGGAGAAGGGCTAAGCTAGATTCACTTATGTAATAGTGGTAGACATTGAAGAGGCTCTATACTAAGGGGGAATACTTAGGTATAGGAGGGACTTTCATGTGACCTGAGAGCTATTATTTGATAGTGAATTGACTCCTGGATTGGTATCCTCCAGATGTAGGTGATGTTGCACCGAACTGGGTTAACAATTCTCTGTGTTTTTTAGTGATTTATTGTTGCTACTGTGCTGTTTCTACTGTATTAAACGTTGTGGCTTAATTTCTGTACTGTTGTGCAATTGTCGAACCGATTGTCCCAACATCGCGTTCGACATCTGTCCTGTGCGAGAACCAGAATTTCAGGTATATATATATATATATATATATATATATATATATATATATATATAGATTTTTTTAAAGTATTTATCTAAATTATTTATTAATAAATATTATTTTATTATTAATTTTAATTTTTAAATTTTATCAAATGCAAAGCTCAAGTCAATTTTAAGTTTATGATTGTTGTTATTTAATATAAGTAGTTGAATAGTTTTAAATTATATAAGTTTTTTTAGTTTTTAATATAGTTAATATTTTTTTGTTAATTTTTAATGTATTTAATATGTAGGTATGAGAGCTTTATGGTTTAATGCATTTAATACATGCAAAAACTCAAGTCTCCTTTACATATATATATATATAGATAATCATAAAATTAGTGATATGATGTCAAATATCCCTTTTACTTTATATTTTCAAATTAAATATAATTAAAAATAAATAAATAAAATATCTACAGTTATGTTATGCAGAAATTTAATAAATTTTATTCAAATTAAAAAACTCTTGTAAAACAATTACACGTGAGATACCCTTATACGCAATTTTTTGATAAAAGTTAGTAAAAAGAATTAACCCAACTGGTACCCTTGTAGTGGTAAAAAAATTGATATTTGAATCTCGAGTCGAGAGTTGGATTACTTGACGCCTCACTTTTAGGGAAGCGTTTGGCTTTCATCACACCCGGTTTAGAATTGCGGGAGCAATTTAATATAAAAAAATAAGACTTGAGCATATTCACACACGTCATGCTTTTAGGTAAAATAAATTTTATTTGATTATAATTATTTTTAATTCAATATTTAAAAGAAATCAACCATTTGAATTTCGTGTTTAAACAATTATATTTATATATTATCACTTTATACATAAACTTTATGTTAGTGTAAAAATATATTCCTTGTTCTTTATTAATTTAATACAATAATTAAATTAATTTCAAGTATTCATAGTATCATATGTCATATAATCACAATATATGCACTCTGGAAATTATTAAAAAATATAGTTGAGTACTGAAACTATATAATGATTAATATATTTTTCTTTTTGTTTTTTTATGCCAAAAAGTTCACTCATGTGTGATTTTTTACCCTAATGTATAAATAATAGTAGTCTCTAGTACCCACATAACATATATCCACTATCAAATTATTATAATTTAATATATATAAATATATTTACTCTTAAATTTATTAAAAAATATAAACTATTGAAGTTATATTAAAATATATATTTATATTTGTTTAAATATGAAAGTATTTTCATGTAAAATGTTCACTCCCGTAAGAGCATTTTACTCTTTATCCAAAAAAAATTGTAGTCAAGTCCTCCCAAGCAGCGGTCCAACTTTAAGGTAATGATTTGAACCACTTTATGGCCTTACCCCTTAGAGAGAAGAAAAAACCTCAACTGAATTGACTCTTGGTAAAAATTGTTCATAAAGTTGCACAGGATGGTAAAATTGTCCAAATGGTTATGCGGATCCTCGTTAGGGCCTCCACCAAATTGTTCTTGGCTAACCAATGTAATGAATGTCGGCTTGAGCTTAAAGTTGTTGGCAGCAACAGGTGGAGGAACACTGGTACCCTCATGATCATGATTAATCACCGGAATAGCATGATCCCTGATGGATCTCCTTGCATTTCTCCTTCGTTCCTCTTCCTCCCAAGCCCTCCTAGCTTCATTTTTAGCTTGCACTCGTACCTCAATCCCAGGTCGGAGTCTTGTCTTCATCTATTTTGGAGTTTTGGCTATGTTGACTAGCGTCCCCTTCTATGTTGTGCAAGGAGGGTACAAAATATGTGATCAATCTCCAAATCAAATAGAAATGAACCCGATCAACAGTAAAAAATAAAATAAAGGCTTGGGTAGTAGTAATTAGCTTCTATCGATATAAACAAAGGCATAATCCACGACAGCAACACTAAAACTTGATAGGTCTTCTGCAATTATATAGAATTTCACAAAGTCATAACAATATCAAACATGAGGGTTGTGGTTGTCATGTACCAATCTCCACTAACTTAGCTACTAAAAAGATGATTAATGATTAATTGTGCGTGAAATCAATTGTTGATTGAAATCGAAGAAGAAGTACCTAGCAGTTTAATGAAGTAAACAATAGAGAGAAGAAGTACGTAGGGTATGACTTCATTAGTTGGTAGGTGTGTCCTTCATGATTCCAATTCACTCATGACTCATTTGTTCTCTCTATAGTGTTGTGCTTTATTTTCTACTTGATAATGTCTGACTTAAGTAGAAATTTTAATCAAATTTCTAGCACTAATGTTTTATTCCCAACACGAATTCAAATAAAGGGTTATTGCATACAAATTCAGGCTACCCCTACCAAAAGTAACCCTTATGTCTAACGCGAAATAAACCAAGCATGGATACAATTTAGGAAACAAGAAAAAGAAGGAGAAGGAATCCCTGACCAAGAGATAGAGAAGATGATCATTTCCCTAGCAAAGCTTCCAAGCCTCGAAAAGTCTCCCCCAATGTGTTTCCTTATGTCCGTGGTCAATAGAATGACAAAAGATGCCAAATAAACCTTAAAAATCGATGGAAAATAAGTTTTCTCCACCTTCTTGGTGCACCGACGCCACTTACTAGCGCAGATGAGCCAACATCATAGAAAGCTGACAACATTGTCCACTTTTCATAAAATGAATTGTGAATATTCACAAAACCATTGGATTGGGCTGAAATTTTGATATATTATTTATAACACATAGATCTTCAATATGACCGGTTGGATCATCAAGAAAGTAATTCTGCTATGAGAAATAGCTCACACAAGAAGCAGCCACATTACATTAGTAAATTCTACAAACTAAAATCGAAGAAAAACACATAAAAATACCCAATAAAATCTAGAAAATGCTAAAATGAACTAGAGAATACCCAAAAGCATGAATTAAGACTAAAGTATCCTAAAATAACTAAAATATCCCTAATTTACCTATTAAAAAATAGAAGGAAATCTAGCTCTAAATCATGAGTCAACAATGCATGTCAAAAGTACATGATTTTTCCTATGTTTTTGTACCTTGATATTGCATTAAAGTTCTAGAAGTCACGTTCTTTGTGATAAATTTGCAATAGACAGGTCAAAAGGGGGGATGAAAATACAGTAGAAAATACGTAAAAAGATGCAAATTGTGAAGACTTGCTTGTTGAAGAGGAAGTACGGCCATAAATCACAACCAGAATTTTATGCTATATCTAATTAACGAGTCTTGACAGTGTTAAAGCACCTCAGGTTTTTGTCTATTGCTTGGAATATTTCAACCATAAACATAATTCATTCTATTAAAAGGAGGGGTTGAGACGAGATGAGGGGTCATCGGAGGACACGTTAAAGAAAACATTATGGCAGCAGAGGAACAAGTTGTAACCGAGCTTATGAGGAGAAGAAGAAAGAGAAAGATAGAGATATTGAAGGCTTACTATTTTCTTGTCTTTGTAAGTTGTAAATTACTAGAATTTCTGTGATATATTATGATGATAGCTAAACATCCTCTATCGAGGTTGTCTCTATAAGTTCATATTTATATATGTTTGTAATTTTTTTGTCTTTTCAATTGTGTATTATCTTTATGTGTTTAATCCTATACGACGTAAATAACTGTATCACAAGTAGGATAATTTACTCCTGACGAGGTAATTAATGGAACCAAAAGAGAATAGTGTATGGAATAAATAACGGTGCACTCCAGGAGGAGGTATTAGGATTATTTTTTTGTATGTTTTCAATTAACCTACATATTTTGGACTGTGAAACGTATAGCTTCTCTGTTTAGGGTGTATTCAAGCAGATAATGTTGACTCATATAGGATTCTTAAGCCACATATATAAATATGGATATGATTTGAATACTTAGCAATCTCGAGGTATTCTAAATCTGATTTCTTAACTGTATTATTGTTAAATGCTTTCTTGTATGATTACAATCAATTCAACTTTTGTTTTCCTAAACAATGCATTCACCTTTACAATTGAGTGTTTGCTTGGTCCCTTTGATACGGTGACTTAGACTTTCAAATCCTATATTACAATTTAGTGTATTTTTTAATGCAACATTTGACAAATATACACTGATATAAATTGTAAATACACATGATATATTTATAAACAAAATTAAATATATTTCTAATATTTAGTTTGAGTTTTATTGGTTTAACTTTGAAAATAAAATAAGAAATTCAACTGAATAAAAAATATTAGTATTAGTTTATTGGTTCTCAATTTGATTATTTTAAGTTTTATGGATCAAATTTTAATTTGTTTTCAAATGAGCTTAATTTTGATATACTAGAATAATAAATACTTTTGTTTTTGAAAGCAAAGATATTATTGAGAAAGATAACGTGTTGGGAACAACCTCTCCCGACTAAGTAACTAGATCAAAACAGAAAGGAAGAGAAAGATGACACTATAAGCCCTTTTAATAAGAACGAAACTAAAGAAGATCTAGACTACACCTAAGAGCCTTACACTGGGCACTCAGGCAAGACTCTTTAACTCTAGACCAGTACTTAAAAAGTCACTCCATCCTAAAAGGGTAAATGTTTTTGCACTACAATCAATCATAATTAAAAGATATGCCACATAATTAAATAAATAAATAAATTTTCCACTTTTTTGAAATAAAGTAGAGTGAAAATGTAAAACATTATTACACTATCAATTCACCAATATTTTTCTCTTATTAAATCAATTTGTTTGATGAACACCCCTAAGACCCCTAGGACTAAGGACAAGAGTCATATCCAATATTACAATTAATTTTATAAAACTATTATGCTAATAATGAATGGAAATAGACGACCAATTCAGTTGCCAAAAGCCCATCATCTGTTGTATTGTATACATGTAATAAAAACACTCATGTTAGCTTGGTCGAGCTTGGAGAGAAGAAAATAACTAAACAACCAATTAAGTAGGAGACACTTGTACAATGTCAAACTTGAAATTGCCTAGCAATTAGCTCGAAGAAACTTCCATCATTTTCTCCCCTCCTAATATTGAATCCAATCAGTCCAACTAAGTTTCCTAAAAATTAGAGTGAACAAATAATCAAATTTGAATTAGTCTCAATCAAAGTGCATATAAATATAACTGATTCCAATGGATTTTGATCATGATCTTGTACAATCTTCTCTCGTAACCAAGCTAAAACTTGTAGGAAAATCATTGTAACCTTCTTCTCATCCTCTTTCCATATTGATGCCACCCAAAGAGAAAACTTCCTTAAGTAACCATCACCACCCTTTCCTTCACACACTTTCTCTTACTCTACTAGTTGCATTATGAAGTTACTTACACAATCAGCATAATCATTATCTTTACCATCTACGATTACTAGGACCTTCTCCATCATTCTTCCTAGGTTTTACCATGTTCTAGTTTCACTTTGTTCTGATTTTATTTTATTGGTATGATTGAATTGACCAGCACAGTTTTTGGTGGTATTTCTAGGGAATTCATGCTTCCAAATTCCAACATATTAGCCACCCTACTCATCGTAGGTCTTTCAATTGGAAACACTTGAATGTACCACAAGCCCGCTATGGTAATTCTCTTGCGATCTCATTTTCTCTTGTTGTCAAAATCTCATTTGGTCTCAATTCTCATACGAGATGATGACAACTGAAGAAAATGCTATCACAAGAGAATGACCATCGTGGGTTTATGGTACATTGAAACGTTTCCAAATGAAAGACCTACAATGAGTATAGTGGCTGATGTGTTTGAAGCAAGCATGAATTCTCTAAAAATACCATTAAAACATGTGTTTTTTTCTCCTACAAGAGCAGTACCAGAGCCATCCAGGTCTTGAAATTAATTTTATTACATTCTTGGTAAACATTCAAACTTATACTATTATGCTAATAATATTCCAACTCATGAATGTTGAATAAAATGATAAGTCTACGAATTTGGTTGCTTTTCAGATCAAGTTGCAGTTTATGTTCAAATATCTCTAGCACGAGAAGTGGCAAGATTCATGGACCGATACCTTTGACTCAATGGTAGTGCGCAAGATTCTGCATATGTTCCTCTCTTTCCTTCAAGATTTGCAATTCTTCCAAACAGTCTTTCAAACAATTGTTATAGTGCCATTTCAACTTATGACAATAGCAATAGTGGCAGTGGTAGTAACAACGATGGTGGGGGATGTCTGATTATAGTTTTGACTTACAAATGATTTTAGATAACCTCCAAGCAGTTAGCTTGGAGTTTGTTGATTTTATTAATGGCCTCATCTCATGTCTCATTCAAAAGATCAAGTCTACGTTTTAAATTTATATTAGATGAGTAAGAATGGGTAGCTTGTAACCGGGAGGAAAGGTTTGAAGTAAAAAATGAACCTCAAAATCAAAGCATCATTAGCTTTGTAAATAGTTCGGGTATTGACTCGTTACTTGGGTTTAAGTTTCATTTATCGATACTTTATTATTGCTATCTTGCATATTATATTTTCGGTTTTTATTTCTCATACATGCTCTAACCTTGCCATGCATTTCATTAGGAACTAGTTCCTTGAAAATTACTTGTACAAAACACGCGAAAAAATATTAATAAAATTATTTCTATAGATTTTCACCAAGATCCAATGTTGTTTTTCCATGTAATATTTTCTAGCGTTTTGTTAATATTTCTTTCACATGTTGTTTAATTTATATTTCGTGTGTATTTGAGTTATCTTTCATTACTACAATTGAAGAAATTTGATATTTATATGAGTTAATTTTTTTTTTAGAACAAAAGCAAATTTATTTAAATGAAAATAATACCATGAGAACAACCCTCTCATGATAGGTGAGCACAAATAAACAAGACTAATACCCGGACAAAGACAAATATGAAAAAGCCTTAATGTAACACCCCGATTTCGGTGGCGTCACTTTAGTAACCAAAAATAAACTTAATGCGGAAAAACGTGAATATTTTTTTTTCGATAATAACTAAGACAAAACTGAATTAAATAAAACCCAAATGCGAAAACGACAGAGCTAATATACAATATATATAACAGCCCCCGCTGTAAGTTGCAACCTCGTCACGAGTAACCTCCAACTGACGGAAAGAAGAAACATGTAACGCCCGTAGGCAATATGTACAAACCAAATATAAAGGTGAAGTGTCCGCAACACCATCCCTCAAAACTGAGAATAAGCTGGCCCACCGGCCTGAAAAGACCTCCTAAGTCCAACCAACTCTCTGTGATTCCCGTAAAGAAACCACACAAAAAGCTATAGGCGGAACTACCTTGTCCCCAAAGAAACAAATGATGTTCAGAGCTAAGACTCTACTCCTACACTAATCCTATCTCGAGGAGCTCACACCAGCACTAAAACCTACACGCTGGCATGATTGTCGTCTGAATCAGAATCCAGAACGACCAAGTCTACAAACACTATCCGACCTCCCCTCACAACCGCAATGCGCTCCGATGCTGGACTAACGGGCTTGGGGCCCGAACCATGATCATCAATGATCGCAACGGTGGGTGTGCTGGACTCTGCTGAATGCACTCCCACAGGCTCCTCCTCGGAGGGGTCCTCATCATCCGAAGACGACGGTGGCGGCAGTGCTCCTCCTAATCCTGGTCCGCAGTGCACACCAGGTGGCAAGTTGAAGCTGATAGTGCTCCTCCTCAGTACTCCTTCCATCAAGCGTCCTTCCCTATCTACCCTATCCTCCATGATCCTCCCGGAATGATTCGCGCGGTGGCTAGCGGGGTTTACCACCCACGAACCGGGGTCATCCTGGTCAATCATCTCGTATCTAATCCCCCCCCGAAGGGTGGACCATTGTGAACCAGTCCGCAATGGACATCTGACAAAAGGCGTTGTCCGCCAAAAACACACACAGGAGACGCGAGGGTCAACTCCAAAGAACTATGTAGATAATAAACCCAATAGGTACAGATAAGAAATAGCCACTTAGGCTTATAGCTAGGGATAACATCCTAGGGTTGCATATTCCACAAAGAACATAACGTCAATAATAACATTTAACATGCATCAGGTAAGATTAACAATTATCAATCACACTCAACAACTAAGTCAGTATGCATGTTGCATGACATGATATGACGGTTAACCCAGTTAACCACATGCATTCCGGAAAGGGATGGACATCAAACGGATCAGCCCTAACACCAGCCACGGTGGGACCATTTCGGCCCGCGTGCCTCTTACTCCAACAACAACGGTAGTCAGATCAGCCGTAACCCGTAGGTCTGCTACAAGAGACGTCTACAAACGCTCTTACACGGCATTCCGGGTCTTATGACCATTTTGGAAACCGACGAGGTCCAGAGTACGTCCTGTGTTAATACCTCATTAATGTTGCATGAATGCAGGATGATTAGTCAAACAACGTCTCCGAATCTCACTCGACACGTCGCCACGTGTTCTAGCTAAACTAATGTCTCTAAAAGCTTACCCTAAGGTAACAGTCGATTCTGCGACAAAAGACTCATCTCTACAACAACACATATCTCATGATGATCTCCAAATCATCCGACTCATCTCCATCCGATGGTCAAAACTGCTCAACGAGCAAGAGTATCAACATACTCGGAAACTATCAATTTCCCGGACTTATCCCCCGGATAGCCCAACAACACAGCTGCTCCAACAGCACAAGAGCATCAACATACTCAATACTTCTCAACTCCTCAACACTTGGATCCGACGACACTTCTCGTTTTCCAAAACTAAAATTTGAATCCGAAGCTTCCTTTCAAGTTTGTTATCATTATTTGAAGATTTAGAGGTTGTTTAATGTCTTATGAGTTTTCTTTTCAAAATAATATCCTTTTAGTCTTATCGCAAAAGTCTTATAAGTTCTCGGGATCTCCTAATCCCCAACTGACTCCAGAGAATGTCTCGATCCATAAAACCCCATTACAAGGTCCGAATCTCATTCGTCCTATCAAACTTTCTCAAAACTCTCAAAATAAAATCGGCATGACCTGCCCGCTATTCTCACTATTCAGAAACTCAGATTTCATTGCAAAAGCATATTTAACTCAGCACAATCAACCAACATGTCATATATCAACATATTATGCAATAACCACGTAGCACTTAGCATATAAGGCATGCATCACACATCCTAAATTACCCACTTAACACTTAGCATGAATTTCAATCTCAAAAGCAATCAGTAGATGAATCATCTACATTGTCAGCCGAAGCCTCAGAAAACATTTTTCCAATCAAACACAAACAAGTGCATAAACAGTAAACAATGTCGAAAGCATCGACCCTAAGCATTAACTAGAGATTCAGTGAGTAGCCCTCACCTGAAGATTCTCCAGGATGATCTTCTAACACTTCTTCACAATCAAAGCCTTGCTCCTCTGGGAATTCCTCAAAATCACCTTTAGAGCAAAACCACAGAAATACTATCAGAATCTATCGGAAACTAAGCTATCAATACATCACTAAGGTTACACGAAGTAGTACATACTCCGAGGTACGATAATCTAGCGCGAAAGGACAAGTTTTCGAAAAAGGAATTTTCCTCCCTCCCCGCTAGAGTGCTCGGCCACTTTTGGTAATTGTAGGGTTCGATTTTTCTTCGATCAAACTTGGTTTTTATGCTATCATTGGCCGTAACTAAGAGTATTCTAAACTCGGAAAAATTATCGGATCAAAAACTGTCGCAGGGGTATTTTGGTCACTATTTTTAACTTAGAATTTCAAAACTGAAATCCCAAAAAGCAAATTGGATGAGGACGTCACCAACGACGCTTATGACAACTAATCCTACTAGCACTAAGCTAAGGCGATAGTTTTCAGCCCAAAGAACGAAGCTTTACTCCAAAAATGGGTATTTGAGGCATAAATTGATTTCGACGGAATTTCGGCGACATAACGGAAAAACTAATCCGATAGAAGTGATCTTGGGCACGTAGGGAAGATGTTTAGAATCAAAAATGAAATATTCAGGATAGTTTTGCAAAAACCTCAAAACTATCAGCTCAGAAAAGTCTAGAGAAAAGCTATGGAAAAAGCGATCAGAGGTAAGGATTAGCGACTATACCTCAAAACCTTGAAGTAGCAACTGATTAATCGACGATCAAGCAAGGATTGAACAAAAACTCTTCTTCCTCTTCCTCTTGGTGAACTCGCGGGTTTGGAGAGAAAATGGGTAAGATATTTGCCATTTTTTCTCCTTTCTTGCTATATATAGAGGTTGGAAAAACGCGGTAAAATGAAAGTTTCGCGAATCTGATTTTTCCGGCTTCATTCTCCGTGAATTCTAAGATATGTTTTGGCAAAAGAATTCCAAAACTAAAATGAGGTCTCCTTGTATTTTTGGTAACTAATGCAAAGTCGGTGTAAAACTATTTTACCCGATAAGTTGCTTTTTGCATCGAATGTCGGAATAGAAAACTTCCTTCTGAAGAAAGATTGAAATCATCAAGAGAAATGGGTGTACGCGTGTGGAATCTTCATTTGATGTTCCGAATAGAAAAAGTCTTCATTGTCGGGTGATTCTAGGGTTTTGAAATACCAGGGTTTCGGTTTCGGCAAACTTCCGATGATTGGAATCGGACGTTCGTAGATTCTAGAGTTTCGCCTCGAAACGATTGTGATATATGGAAAAAGAGAAGTTCTAACATTTCTCTGAAGATTTTTTTTGAATTAACTTCCATCGTGCCTATAAGTGAAAACTAGCTATATACTAGGGTTTCTGACCTAGGTTTAAGCGTGTAACGATCGTGCTATAACTTTTATCGATCATTATGCAATCCTTGGACTTTTCCTGAACTTTCTCCTTCATAAATTTATTTCATTTGGTAACTCTAGTTCAGGTTTCCCTTCACGATACATCAACCCTAATCGTGAATAGGATTCTATTTACTTGGCATAAGTTTAAAAACTTGGGCCTTACACTTAACATTCCTTGCACTATAATGGTGTCTGAGCAACTCATGAAGGAGCCTCATTAAAACCTTCCTAGAAAAAAACTCATTGGGAAAAACTCTAGGGAAGGAAAAACAGTACTCGAACACAAGCCAACACCCAATCATAGACAAAAAATAGAGGTGAATTGAATTTGATCCCTCCAATAAAGTTTCATAGATATTAGTCCCAACCTTAATGAAATATGTGAAATTAGTCCATATTTATTTTGTGGCGATTCATGAGTATTAATTATGGATTTAGCAAGCCACAAAATATATTAGCGGCGATTTAGACCACAAAATGCACCGTAATGACTAACTTCACACATATATCATTAATGTTAGGCGACTAAAAGCTATGAATTTTTGGAGGGGCCAAATATTATTAAACCGTATTTTCTAGTTACTAAGAACATATTTAACTATTTATTTTTTATTTTTTAATATAATCATTCAGTTTATCTTTTGTGTTCTAACAATAAACATCCAAACAACATCATAAAAGATCAATAAAACATGAACTTACGCCAGGTGTATATGTTTTAGATCATGAATAAACATTCTACAAGAAGTTTCTGAAAGATAGGAATAATAGAAACTCCCTCACTGTGTTGGTTTTTTACAACTTAGAGTTACACTGTTAGCGATAGGACCAACTACACAATTAGATGGAAAGACCAAGCATTTATGCACCTAAAAGAAGATGCAACATGCACTACAAGCCCAGTATCCACTACACATTGCTTTGTTTGTAAAACTTGGTGTCAAGAACTTGCTTGCCACACATTACACAAACTCCTTTAGTGTAAGCACAGGTGTGGCAGTACTTGTCGTCCTGGTGCACTTGCTGCTTACAAATAAGGCACTTCGTAGTTCCGTAAGGGGTTAAACAATATTAAATCTTAAAAATTTTAAACTCAAACTACAATTATTTTATCCTTATAAATAATTTTTTTAAAAGCAAAAGCTATACTTAATTCAAAGAGATTCGAGATACAAATCTTGTCGACAAAGAGTTAAGTACAACGCCAACAATAAAAGTCAAAGAACAAATTGGACCCTTGCGGTAGGATAACAACGATCTCGCCTAAAAAACAATGAACACAACAAAAAAATGCAAAAAACTAACAAAACCCAACAACATAAAATCAGTATCTCTAAGGTGCTCAACCCAAGTCTTAATTGCCTCCTCGTCTGTTTTAGGAAACATAAGACCACAGATTTCCCCAATCGCTCACACGCTCCCTCCTCTTTTGAAAACGCAATCCAAATTTTGATATTCAGCCAATATATAAAAAATCACATCATTAAGTATTGCATAAGTTGCACCTGGTACATCTCTGTCTTCTGCTATCAAGACAGCCATTTCCTTCTTCTTTCCACGCCTATAAACTTTCTTGGGAAGACCTCTGCCTCTATGAACCGCGAGTTTTGAATCCACCAACTCCACAACAAAGTTCATATACTTCGCACCATTAGGCACCCCTCGTGAAAAAGTATTTATATGAGAAAATACAACATCTAACGACACCTCATAAGGCACAACACACTAAAAGGAGAGACATATATATCGTTGGAACCTCCACTTAACCCATCAACCTTAGGCATGGAAACACCAGCACACTCTAAATTAGACGTACCTGCATCACGCACAATGAGAACAGAGCTAGAATCAACATCATCACAGTTCAAAAAGCCAATGATGAGAATAACTTCCAAAGGAGCCCAAAAAGCATTGTCTTCATCTCAAAATCCTAGAAAATGAGAATTGATTATAATGTCACCTTATATATATTGATGTCATCCCCACGTGCAGAATGTATAATTTGTGTTCCACATATATGCATAATACCATGAATAGATATGCACAATACCATTAATACCATTGGTGATGATGTCTTTAATTTCTTCTAAAGAAACCTTCAATTTTTGTTGTTTTAATAGTGCTATTACACGTACTCTTATTTGTCTCATGCCCAAGATTGATCACCCCAATCATTTTAATTAAGAGTTCAGACCCATTAGTTTGTGCATCGTGCATTATAGAGCAATCCTACACGCTTTGCTATTTTACAGAGAGTTTCAGTTTGATGATGTGATGATTGAAAGAGACTCTTCGCTCGCGGTTGGCTGGGTGAGGCGTAAACAAAATCGACCTTGAAAACAACCACGAGAATTGAATTTTATTGATAGATATATGTTAGAAGTGAACTGTGTAGGGGTTCACATCTTTAGGGAGGAAAATACAGAGGTCGATGTGCTAGCCAAGAGTGGGTGTGATAGAGATATACCTCTTTGGGTCAAGTTGTGAATGAATTACCTTATTGCAGAGTATTTTTTGGGATCTAGTTGTTGCTTTTTTCTTTGGGATTGTTTTAGTTAAGCTTAGTTGCTATGCCAAGTCAAATTTGTGGATTGGTTGATGCATGTTTCTTTACTCTTCATCAAAAGGTCTTTTGCTGATGTGCTCGGGTCTTGGATTATGTTTGGTTGCAGCTGTAATTCGCGACTCTCTGCTGCTTTGGAGAGTTGTGATGTCTCTGATGCAGTTACATGTGACCTATTGTTCTTTGATAGTGGGCACGGAAGGCAATTTGGTCTGTGTTAGTTGCCGGGCATTGTGAGTTGCTAGTGCGTATTTCTCTGCTACTGTTATTGTTGTTTTGTTTTAGTGCTGGAGACCCGGTTTTGCTGGCAGCTGCAGGTCCTCATTCTTTCCATTGAGGCTCCATTGCTGCCTCTGCTTTCCGCTTTGATGACGGTTTTCGCTTGGACTGAGGTGCTCGTGAGGGTCTTTTGGACTGCTGTGTGCGTTTGCTGTTGTTTATGATGAGCTTGTATCACTACTTTGTTTTGCTTACTTTTTTCTCCTATGTACCTGTTGTTTCTTTTCGTTTTATTTCGTGTTGTCGCAATAGTTTGATCTCATTTAGAAGAGAACGTTCCGTATATTGACTTATATTTAGAAAAAGAATTAATAAAAAATATTAAATTAAATACTAGTATTTCTTAAATACATATCCTGTAAAGAGATTAGTATCTTAGTTTCAAAAAAAAAGAGATTAGTATCTTTTTTTTTTTGGTCACTTAAGAGATTAGTATCTTAAACGATGCTTCACTTGTTTTAATGACCCATATCGGAAACCACCATCTATACCCGTCGGAAACAAAAGTAAAAGACATGATTATGCAACTACAATATCCAACTTGTTACGAATTAATTGGTACAATGCCATGAGATCCAACCAAATCTAACCGCGTCATCACCATCATACTCCCACCGGAAAATCCAACCTCTCTTTCTCTCCCTCCTTCATTCTCCTTCACCATCACCATTCATCTCTCTCTCTCTCTCTCTTCATTTTTCACCACTTTCTCTCTCTAACTCTAACCATGACGACGGACCCAATCGAACCACCTTCCACGAGCACCACCACCACCATTCGCCCACGGCGCGAGCCCTTCGAGCACGGTCTCTTACCCATCCCCAAGCTCATCTTCTCCGACCCAACCCAAACCCTAACCACCTTCAAACACAAGCTCCTCCATGACTCGTCGTCCAGCCACCGAGTCGACTCGTCCGCCATCTCCGAGTCGCTCCAGATCCCCCTCGACCACGCTAACCTCCTCCTTGACACCCTCGCTTCCGTCCACCACTCCCCCTCCGACCCTCTGGTTCGGGCCGAGCCAGGACGAAACGACGCAGTCGGTGCTGATGTGCACGATCTGCTCCTGCTCCTCTACATCCAATCTTACAAGAAATTGCTCCCCCGGTCACATAAAGACGCTGCTGCCGCTGTTGCCGACGTTTGGCCTTCCACTTCGGCTTTCGACGGCTACTTGTCCGCTCTCTCCCCACTTCAGGTTAATTCAGTTCTCCATTTCTCGTTTCGATCCTCGCAATGCAATGCAATTCAATGTTGATTACTGTGTTTTTTATTTTATGTGGCATTTGGATCAACATAGGTGGTAGATTTCCCTTTTATGACCAACGAGCTGGTTTCAATTTTATTCCTAGTTTGTTATTTTGAGTTTTGATTATAGAGTTGTTTTGAGCATAAAATAAGCTAAATTCAAGAACACACGAGGACTGTTGATGCTGGAAACTGTTAACATGAACATTTTGGATTCTATGTTTTGCAGCTTGTGCGCAGCAACAGTCGGCGTTTTGTTCCATCGCAGGCTGATGAAGAGGCACACCAGTTATCGTATCTGCAAAAGCACCTTGCTAACATTCTATCTCTTCTAGCGGAGCAGGTGGAAGGGGAAGAAGAAGAATCTCTGGTTTGTTTTATAAATTCCCTTCAATGGATTATTATTATTTTTTTGAAATGGATTATTTTTATTTCTTATGTGATCTTTTGTTTTTTGGTCTGTGGGATCAATTATTTGTAATAAAATGATGTTTGGTGCCATACCATGGATGCCTGGAGAACATAGTTTATTATCACTTGCTAAGTTGTCAATCCATGCGGGATCCCGGGTTCCCATCCCAGCCATGCCCTGGGACTAATTTTCCCATCCCAGCCCTGTTCACTGTCCTGGCCATCCCGGCGAGATCCTGGTGATATAACAGTTTTAAAAAAGTATCCCCCCAAATGTAAACGTTTTGGGTTCTATTTAGGGGTATTTCTAGGTTTTCACAATGGAAAAAGCCCTAGAACTTTGATTTTGTTTGATCTTTCCTTCTCTTCTACCCACTTCGACCCTCTTCTCCTTTGTTCTATCTTTGCACCTTCCCTCTCTTCGACCCTGAACCGGCTTGCAACCAGCATGGTAGGACCTCCGACCTATCTCCGGCGAGTGTCACCTCTGTTCTACCCACTTTGATCCTCTTCTCCTCTGTTCTATCTTATTTTTATCATTGATTTATTACATATATATATGGTATAAGTTATACAAAATATAGAAAAAATTCACTATCCAGGCTACCCCGCTATCCTAGTTTTGAGGCTAGCCGCGACTAGTTGGGAACTGGGATTGACAACATAGATCACTTGTACTATTGTTGTCTAAAACTGTTACATCTACAGTTACAACTCATTTAAAATGATCACATTGCTTTGATAAATTGTATAATTATTACTCTATTATGTGGAGTAGACAGTTATTACTCTATTATGTGCTGGATAGAGCTAATATTGCTGGACTTGAAAATTTGTATTGTCCAGATAGCCAGGCTGATTGTTGCCTCTTCCTTGTTAGGTTTTGAGATGACCTCTGTTTTAGTTTGAAAAGGGCATCTGACATTTATTTTGTGTGGTTTATGCCAACTTATCTTAGTCTAAGTAGTCAATCCCGGCGGGATCCCGCGGGATCCTAGGTTCCCATCCCATCCTGGCCATGCCCTGGGACGGATTTCCCCATCCTGGCCCAGTTCACTGTCCCGGTCATCCGGGCAAAAATCCAGCAGAATCCCAGTGGGGTCCCGCCGGAATAACAGTTTTCCAAAAAATGCCCCCCTTAATGTAAACGTTGGGGGTTTTATTTAGGGTTATTTCCGGGTTTTCACAACGGAAAAACCCCTAGAACTTTGATTTTGTTCGATCTTTTCCTCTTCTAACCACTTCGGCCCTCTTCTCCTTTGTTCTATCTTCACACCTTCCCTCTCTTCAACCCTGAACTGGCCAGCGATCACCACAACAGGACCTCCGACCTTTCTTCTGCAAGCGTCACATCTGTTCTACCTACTTCGACTCTCTTCTCCTCTGTTTTATCATGTATTTATCATTGATTTACTATGTATATATATGGTCTAAATTATACAAAATACAGACAAATATTCACTATCCCGGCCATCCCACTTTCCGGGATCCCGCTATCCCAGTTTTGAGGTTGGCCGCAATGAGCTGGGATCTGGGATTGACAATATAGATCTTAGGTTGATGTTAGTTCTAGTCCCCATTCCTTCGGACTTATTTGTTCAGTTTTAGTTTCTTTCACATGCGTTTGACGATGCGTAAATTATTGGTAATCATTAAGACAGGATATGCTGGAGTTTCAGTAAGAAATATTACCTTTTCTCACCAACACATCATATCATATAGTTAAACATACTACTGCCTAGCACCTTTTCATTAGGGCATGACATGTATTGTCTTAGCAGTGGATTCTGAACATTTTTTCCTTCCTATTGAATTCAATTCTGTAGCAAAACATCGTGCAGTGTTAAAGAAAGATAAGTAAGGAATTTTTTATTTTTTATTTTGCATTTGATTGTAGATTTTTAGTTTTTTTCCTCTTACTGTATTTTAAATTTTAATGTTTTTTATCCTGATCTTTCTCCTATGAGTATTTTGCTTATTGGACTTCTTTCTTTAGGTTTTAACTATGGATAGATTTGAGCACCTTGGGTTTCTAGTTCAGTTTGGTGATAAGGCTGAAGGAAGTTCTTTGAGTCAATCATCTCCTTTTTTTGCAAACTCGGATCCTGACATGCCTGCTGCTCCTGTTCCAGCCGCACAAGTTCATGATTGGCTTTTGCAGAATTTAAATTCTGCTTTGGAACATATTTCTGAAAGGACCTCTGCAAAGGAAAATGGACCAGCCAATGCCACTGATCAGGATGTTGCTATGACTGATGTGTCAACTGTCTCAGCTAAGGTCTCAACAAGTACTAGAGGTCCAAGTTTCATTGAAGGGATCTCTAAATCATCTTATGTCAAACACGCATCTGATATTAAAGGTTCCTCTGTTAAGGTTTGTTTCTGACACGTCTTGTATCCAGATATTTCACATTTTGACCTTTTCAGGTTCAATGTTGCTTGCATTTAGATTTATGGCCTTTGAGTGTACCCTGGACTTAGACGTTTTGACTGTATTAAATTTTCATATATGGTCACGAATAAGTAATAACGAGTTATATTCCAAATATGTGTCTCCTTCTGAATGAGTTGAAGTTCTTCATATTCCAACTTAAGACAATGAAAAATGGCTGATGCTATTGTTTGGGTTTTTATGGGATTTTGTGTGAGAAGTTGAAACTGCTGGACTTTCCCTGTGTTGAAAGTATAAGGTTTAGGTTGTGACTAGTGATGGAGGAAAAGAGAATAGAGACACTGAATAATAAGATATTAGTTGTAATGTGCAATGTGCCAAACACCAACACATATTTAACTATTTACAACCTGTTGTCTTGCGGTTTAAAGGCAAAGGAACAAGAGTCCAGGAGTTATTTCTTAACAATGCATCATTTTCCTCTTTCATGGCTGCATGCGGGTGGGTATGCGCCAAGGCCTGAGAAATAGTTGTAGGTTCCACATGAGTCACCAAAACGGTAGGGTTTAATCTTGGTTTTACAATATCAGCTTTTGCTCTAGTGCTCATAGGGTGAATGTTCTCAGGATGAGTGTTATGATTTGAATTTTGAGATGTAGTTGAATCTGCTGAACTAGAAGAAATTGATGCAACAGAAGTAGTATTGTAAATAGGAGCAGGAGAGGTGTGGTGTTAGACCCTGGGATTTCCAAGCAGGCCCAAATGGCACTTATGAGCCTTTGATCCATCATTCAACCAAGGAATATGGATAGTGTATTCTAGAAGGGGCAAAGTGGGGATTACTAGCAACTACCTAACAGAATAGAGAGAGGAATATGATTGTAATAGGCCATTATATAAGAAGGGAATGGAGAGGTTGAGGGGTCATCTTTGGATCATTGAGTTGTAGAGATGAGTAGGAAGCTCTAAGCTTCCTATAGGAGCTAGGCTCTGTGTCAGATTTGGGATACCATTCCCTCTCTGTATTTCCATTTGCCCATCAAATAAACAATCTGTTCATTTTATTTCTTGCATTTATTTTCAAGGTCCACTGTTAGGAATCTGGGTTCCTAACAAAATGGTCCGACCTACCGGATACGCTTTGCCGGATGATCTTCGCCGGAACCAGCAAACCAAGACCCAGATGGAGGCGAGAGTTGGCGCGATGGCGAATGAGCTCGCGGAGATGTGCACATCGTTGGCTGCAGTGGCACTGGCTGTCAAGGATCTTCCTGCGACGATTGCTGCGATGCTGGAAGCTGCGCCGGAGAAAGATTCAGCGATGGAAGAAGTGATTCCGAACCTCACCTTTGAATCAGAGGGAAGAATTTTGCTGCAAACGAAGGGGCTGAGTACTGGTCTTCGGAAAGAATTACAGAAAATAGGGAAAGGAGCCGAAATTGGTTCCCAATTTGTCGATTTAGGGCTCGAAGGTTCGAGAAATCCAGAATCGGGGAAGAAGGGAAGCAAGATCTTGCTTTTCCCAAGCGAAGGAGCAATTGCAAATGAGGCAGTACCGGAAGCCACCATGCGACCGCCACAAAAACCGCCAGATTCAGATCTGCACACGGCGGCGTACCCAGCGCATGTGGCGGCGAGATTAGAGGCCCACGGCGCACCGGCGGCGGAGGCGCGAGAGGACGCAGCTGTTGGAGGCTCACAACATTTCAATGCTAGAGGTTTGGAACGTCAGGAGCAAATCAAAGCTGGGACTCACCTTTCTCATGGGCCAAGCCCAACTTTCAAACTGGTGGAAGTGGGCCAAGCAAAGGATTGGGCCCAAATGGCAATGAAGACACACGGGCATAACCATGAAGGGAAAACAGAGTCTTTTACCCCTGCGTTAATCTCTGGTTTCCCCATAGTTCAAGCAACAAGTGCTGAATTCAATGAAGGATTCAAAGTTCAAGCAACAAGTGCTGAATTCAATGAAGGATTCTTGACTCCTTCATCATCTTCACTGGCTTCACCATCTTCACCGACGGAATTTGAGGCTGATACATCTTTTTCTTCGCCAATTTCTGATTCGGTGGACATGGATATGGTGCAAGAATCAAGTGTTGAGATTGAAGGCGTGGTCGCTGTAGATTCATCCTCACCGCCATACCTTGATGCCGCTACTCTTGATTCGACTTCTCTTTCATCAATTTGTGATTCACACACGATGCAAGCTTCATCTCTCTCGTTCTTTGCTGACCAAGAACTCGAATTTCCGGAGTGGAAACCAAAGGTTGAGGCTTTCAATTTTGGTACCATCGACAATGGTTTCTCTGATTTCGACAAGGAGGGAACACCTATCGTGAAGGTTGTTGATTCAGACTTTGTGTTGCATTCGCATCTCCTTGTTTCCATTGCTGTAGATGAAAGGGTTTATGAGAAGACCTATGATAACCTGCATTTCTCTTTCTTCGCCGATCGACGTCTTCATGTTCCGCCAGGGAAACCAGCAACAGATCCTTTCATCTTTGGCACTTTCAACAAGGACTTCTTGGACCCTTCTCCATTCTCTGCACTTCAGCCACTTGAGTTTGTCGCGATTCATACTTGTGCTCCTATCAAAGACACACAAGTCATGGAGGCTGGTGGTGAACTATCTTTAAGGACAGAAAGATTTTTCATGAAAAATTTGGTGGTGTATAGTGTTTGTTGTGCAATCGCTAGTTTGTTTTCATCACCAGTTTTAGCAACTGAGTTCTGTCAAGAACAGCTGAGGGTGCAGCCTTGTGGTAAGGAAAGAAGAACCACAGAATATCAGATTGTGACTCTAGTCATTGATTTTTCACCAATAGATAATGGGTTGGTATTGAAGGGAGACTACTTCACAATATGTTTAGAAGATCATATAACTGAGATTGTTCTTCCGCCTTTTCCAATGGATACCTTGAAGATGGAAAAGCATGATGGTGTGTCCCTTAAGGATGTGGAATTTTTCTGGAATACTCGTGTTTCTCACCATTCAATCCCTTGTGAGGTAACTGAGATATCATCCACGGGGAGCGTAATGGAAGCAGTAGATGGTGGTTCAATGCTACTTCAACCACTTTGCATAAACTGGATTTGTCCCCATGATGAAGAAAGTTCGCCCAACACTTTATGCATATGGTACTCTTTCCGGTTGCAACTATGGGATCCGGGTAGAAGCTGTATTGATCACTTGTGTTTTTGTGGCAGAATTGTTCATTGCAGTGGCTGGTATTCTGATGAGGTGACTGAAATGAGGGTTGTGTGCCAACTATCTTTCTATTCTGTTTTTGTTTTTGAGGGATTTGAATGGGTCTTCATCAAGCTCAGGGCTCTTAGAGAAAATTCAGTTGTGACCCGTGATTGTCCCCAGCTGACTGCTCCCTACTATGGCCCTTATCCTATAATTGCAAGGATTGGCGCGGTGGCTTATAGATTACAATTACCTGAAGGAGGCCGCGTGCACCCTGTTTTCCATGCCTCATTGCTTAAAGAAGCAGTTGGAAACAATTCTGTGGAACTACAACTTCTAGATCACTTGACAGGAGAAGAAGTGGCTAGTGTGCATCCTTTTTCAGTAATTACTAGTCGCTTCACTACCAGACAGGAATCTACACTTCCTTAGGTCTGGATCCAATGGCAAGGCAAACCTGCGGATGAACCAACATGGAAGGACACTCTTAACATCAGAAGCCAATTCCCTGTTTTCAACCTTGAGGACAAGGTTGATCTTTCAGCAGGTGGTATTGTTAGACCCTGGGATTTCCAAGCAGGCCCAAATGGCACTTATGAGCCTTTGATCCATCATTCAACCAAGGAATATGGATAGTGTATTCTAGAAGGGGCAAAGTGGGGATTACTAGCAACTACCTAACAGAATAGAGAGAGGAATATGATTGTAATAGGCCATTATATAAGAAGGGAATGGAGAGGTTGAGGGGTCATCTTTGGATCATTGAGTTGTAGAGATGAGTAGGAAGCTCTAAGCTTCCTATAGGAGCTAGGCTCTGTGTCAGATTTGGGATACCATTCCCTCTCTGTATTTCCATTTGCCCATCAAATAAACAATCTGTTCATTTTATTTCTTGCATTTATTTTCAAGGTCCACTGTTAGGAATCTGGGTTCCTAACATGTGGACAGAAACAGAAGTGTTTGAATTTGAATATGTGATTCAACTAGTGATATAGGGTGGGGTTGTGGAACAGACGAACAGTTGAAAGAAGTGGAATAAATGCTGATACATAGCAATTTTTGTTATTTTCATGAGAACAATTTGGTGAAGAAGGGAATAAATAGGATATTGAAATTTAGATTCATGAAAGACATCTTTGGAAATGATTATTTACCCGTTTGAGGTTAGATGTTTATATCCTTTGTGAGAAGTAAAATAGCCTAAGAAGACACAATCTTGAGACCTAAACTGAAGTTTATTAGAATTGTAAGGTCTTAAATGAGGAAAACAAGAACATCAAAAACCCTTAGGAAATTGTAATCAGGCTTGTGTTTGTACAACTCAATGAAAAGGAACTTAAAATTTGATGTGGTGGTTGGTAGTCTATTTATGAGATTGACTGCGGTTTGAAAAGCATGATCCCAATTTAGGTTGTGACTAGTGAAGGAGGAAAAGAGAATAGAGACACTGAATAATAAGATATTAGTTGTAATGTGCAATGTGCAAAACACTAACACAAATTTAACTATTTACAACCTGTTTTCTTGCGGTTTAAAGGCAAAGGAACAAGAGTCCAGGAGTTATTTCTTAACAATGCATCATTTTCCTCTTTCATGGCTGCATGCGGGTGAGTATGCGCCAAGGCCTGAGAAATAGTTGTAGGTTCCACATGAGTCACCAAAACGGTAGGGTTTAATCTTGGTTTTTCAATACCAGCTTTTGCTCTAGTGCTCATAGGGTGAATGTTCACAGGATGAGTGTTATGATTTGAATTTAGAGATGTAGTTGAATCTGCTGAACTAGAAGAAATTGATGCAACAGAAGTAGTATTGTAAATTGCAGCAGGAGAGGTGTGGACAGAAACAGAAGTGTTTGAATTTGAATATGTGATTCAACTAGTGATATAGAGTGGGGTTGTGGAACAGTTGAAAGAAGTGGAATAAATGCTGATACATAGCAATTTTTGTTATTTTCATGAGAACAATTGGGTGAAGAAGGGGATAAATAGGATATTGAAATTTAGATTCATGAAAGACATCTTTGGAAATGATTATTTACCCGTTTGAGGTTAGATGTTTATCTCCTTTGTGAGAAGTAAAATAGCCTAAGAAGACACAATCTTGAGACCTAAACCGAAGTTTATTAGAATTTTAAGGTCTTAAATGAGGAAAACAAGAACATCAAAAACCCTTAGGAAATTGTAATCAGGCTTGTGTTTGTACAACTCAATGAAAAGGAACTTAAAATTTGATGTGGAGGTTGGTAGTCTATTTATGAGATAGACTGCGGTTTGAAAAGCATGATCCCAAAAGTTATGAGCAAGTAGTGTAAGGTCAAGTTCTACAAAATGCCTATGTTTTCATTATATGTGATAGGAACTCAAGGTTAGGGGTTAGTTAGTTAGTTAGACTTAGTGAGTTAGTTAGAATGTTATTGAGGCATGTAGCCTATAAATAACAGACATTAGAGAGCTAGGGGTATCTTTAAGTTCATTTTGGGTTTTGGGGCCTAGGAAGAGGGTGTGGACTCTCTTGAGATTGAGTGTGGACTCTTTCTCTTGTACTCTGCCCTGATTCTCAGTTTGGGAATTAGGGTTTATCATCAATAAAACATCTGGTTCTAACATTGGTATCAGAGCACCGATCTGGTGCCTGAACCACCATTTCTTTGCTGCGCTATGGAAGAAGCAAGGAGCATGGCAAGAATTGCAGAGGAATTGGTGAGGAAAATTCCAATTTTTGGGGGTGATGATGCGTATGACTGGGTACACAGTTTGGAGCGTTTCTTTCTGTTGAAGAAGGTGAGAGAGGAAGACAAGATGCAAGCAACCATGGAGGCCTTAGAAGGAAGGGCTCTTACCTGGTTTCAATGGTGGAACAGTTGTAATCCCAATTCATCATGGGAAGGGTTCAAGATTGCAGTGGTGAGGAGGTTTCAGCCTTCCAAGTCTCAGAATCCATTTGAGTTGCTTCTTTCTCTGAAACAGAACAGAACAGTGGAGGATTATGTGGTGGAATTCGAGAAGTACGTTGGAGCTTTGAGAGGAATTGATCCCGAGTTTGTCACAGGCATCTTCTTGAAAGGATTGAGTAAGGAAATTCAAGCGGAAGTGCGATCAGATGAACTTCATTCTCTTTCTGAGGTTTTTCAGGAAGCAATTCTGATTGAACAAGAAGGGAGAGGGTTGAAGTTGGATTCAGCGGCAGAGAGAAAACGAACCTTTGAAGTAGAGGCGTCGCCGAAGAATCTTGAGACCACGGCGGTGAGGGCGATTCAGGGGGAATCAGAGGTAGAAGCGCCGCAGAAACCAGAGCCTGAGGCGGAGGAGAAAGAACGAGCGGCGGAAGTGATTCAGAAACAAAGTCTTGAAACAGAGGGTGAATCAGAGACAAGAGCGGAGGATGCAAGGCGTTTGGCCACCGAGGCGTTGCGGCAAAAGGAATCGTTCGTGGGTGAGAAGAGGGAAAATTTCCCTGTTTGGCTCCAAATTGACAAATTAGGGTTCCCCGGATCAGGAATTTCTGAATTGGGGGAAAAGAGAACCAAGTTCTGGCCTGGCGGGGAGGAGATGGTGAATCGGCCGCCGGCGAAACCACCTCACATGGCGGAGTTGTGGGTTTCGACGCTGATGGAATTGGTTCGGAAGAAAGCTGACGAGCGAGCGATCTTTCTCATGCGACGGAAGACAGGACGGCCACCGGCGGAACCGCCGTATTGGTGGGGCGATGGCGACCGAGGCTCGGCGCCGGTAGAACTGATGAGTTGTGGGCGGAGGAGCTCGCATGGTTGCATAGCAGGGAAGGGCACGGTTTGGGTTGTCAATGCCAATGGGCCAAGCTCCAATCCCAGTGGGAAGGACACGGGCCTTACGGGATACTGGGCCCAACTTCAGAAAATGATTCAGGGTTTCAATTATGATGCTGGGCACCAACAGTATTGGGCCAAGGAGTGTGACACTACTCCACTTCAGTTTTGTGTGCCGGGACGAAATGTACCTCCCTAGGTGGAATCACTGAATTCTGGGAGTGACACTCTTCTCCCAAGCAAGGTAGTGCTGGAAGTAGCATACAAGAGTCTTCTCCAGAATTTTAGTAGGGCGGTGTGGCCACTTCCACCACCGGTGAAACAGCCAGACTTGAAGGGCAGTGGCAGAATGATCCTCACGTCGATTGATTTGTCGAGTTGTGCTGTGTGGAGCTGGGAAAATACAAACCAAGAGCATAGCGAGCAGGCAATTGGACTTACATATTGGGATAAAATGTTTGACCAAAATTGGCCATGAGTGGGATCCTGGTGTCTTGTTGCAAAAAGCTCAGAGTTATTTGCTGGCAGCTCAAGGAGAAGACAGCAATGGGCACGTAAATGCTTGGTCATGTCAACCTAATGTTTCTGTAGCAGCTGGGTCTCAAAGCTTGGGTCCTCAAAGTGGTGATTTCAATGTTTTGGTTTGGAGGCAAGAACAATATTGGAGATATCAACATCTTGGTGATAGTTGGACATTCACCCAACTTGGGTCACTTGGAGGAGGGTTTATTTTGGGGGCTGATTCAATTACTGCACTACTTGTGAATTTGTTGGCTGGTTGTGGGAAGATGCTTTCCAATACTTACAGGGCTGGAGTTTGGTGCTTTCGGCAGTGGGATCCAGGTGGAAGCTGTGATTATTGTCACTTTTGCATAGTAGGCATCCTTGTTCACTGTTCTAGTTTTCTTTTTGTTCCTCACCTTGAGGACAAGGTGAATTTTCAGGGGGGAGTATTGATAGGAACTCAAGGTTAGGGGTTAGTTAGTTAGTTAGACTTAGTGAGTTAGTTAGAATGTTATTGAGGCATGTAGCCTATAAATAACAGACATTAGAGAGCTAGGGGTATCTTTTAGTTCATTTTGGGTTTTGGGGCCTAGGAAGAGGGTGTGGACTCTCTTGAGATTGAGTGTGGACTCTTTCTCTTGTACTCTGCCCTGATTCTCAGTTTGGGAATTAGGGTTTATCATCAATAAAACATCTGGTTCTAACATTGGTGGGATGTTAGGACCCCATTGCAAGGTATGGGACTTGAGTCCCACATTGGAAGTATGGGATTCTAATGTGGGGTTTATAAGGCCTTGGGCTCTCCAACTACAACAGCTAGCTTTTGTGGTGTGGTTCTCCCAAGGTTCTTATCAATATGACACAATTTGTACAGTGCGTATTAGGGCAAATTAATCTATGTTTAACCCCGTGATCATTAAGAACTTTGGTAAAGGGTTTACTTAAACTCCGTACCCCAATCAGATTGTAAAGCTTTAATAGGAGTATTAAATTGCAATTCAAATGTTAGATATTCTTAGATATTTTGTAGATAAGTGCTAGTTATTTTATATAGATAAAGTATGATATCTTATCATTATTATTATTAGGTAACACAGTTTCATGTAAACAGCAAATGCTATGCTATTATTATATATAATAATCTCTGTTGTATACTTTAACACATGGATCAAGTCTAATATTGTCTCTCAGTTCCTTATATGGTATCAGAGCCTGACGAGAGGCCATCATAATCTGTCGTCACACCTGATGGACCCATTGGCAATTGGTGCATATCTTTTTTAGGAAACTGTGTTTCCTTTCCGATTTTCAGCTCTTCCCGTTGTCGTGTCTCATTCCGACAGTTTTTCCAAGTCCTCTTCCTGTCATGCTTCGAGCCCGTTTGGTGGTCAGGATAAGGAGACAGGATATGATAGTGTTATCATATTCTGCAGCAATGTGTGCAGTGATGATAGGCTCAATTTGCTTCTTCCAAAGCAGAAAACTTCTCTGTGACTAAGGCTGGTAAAGAGAAAATAGGTGTTGGAGGAGGGCGGTGGTTGATGGGAGATGCTCACACATGCTCTTGCTGCGACAGAGAGTGCTGCTTAGCATGTAGTGAAGAAGGCTTCGCTTTTGCCCTGGCCTGTAGATATGAAATGATACAAGGCTATGCCTATATGTATTTATAGCCCGAAACAGAAGTAACTAACTATAACAGCTTGATTCAGCGGCACAACTACTAACCTCTCCTAACTAACTAACTATCTATAACAGCTTTGCATAACAAACTATGTCAGCTGTCATACCTAACTAAATAGAAAACTAATAGTACAAGATGCTATCATTAATAACAGAAAATACAATAGAATAAAATGCAAAATCATCTAATATCTCCTATGTTGTTTCTGCAATGAAATTAGCTTCAAGACTTCTAATTTATGGAAAATCATTATTTCAAAAGTAGTCAAGTTGTTGGTCAGGCTCTTTTTAGCTGTTTCAGCAATTTTTTTCCATCTTAGTTGTAGACATGTATTGTCAAATAATTTCAGCATTAAAATTGATATACATATGTATGTAAGTCTGTGTGTGTGGCTTTGGTTCAGTTTTATTTCCTGTCTTATACGAGATATCATGTTCTGTATTTATATTCTTTTCTATATAGATTACACTTTCTTGTGCTTATTATTTTTACATTCACAATGTTTATCAGAGTATGTTTTAGGCAAATAAATTTTTTACTGGACTTGCACCTAACAGCTTAAGCTTTTATTATAGTTAGTGTTTGAGGTTTTTTTACTTTAGTGTTCTTGCAGTCTATGTTCTTTTTCTGATCTTAGTCAGCAACTTCACATCACATGCCTTGGATTTGAAATGTCTTGTGAGATTACTGTGGAAGGTGGCATATTATAGTTGTGTTTGGTCATTGCAGGTTCTAAATTGCCAAGAATCTACCATCTACGTCTTAGCGCCTTTGAGATATGCCACTGTCTATGGATGCTCAGATGCTACAATAGTTATAGGAGCAGTTGGCAAGGTAAATAGTAACTGCATTCTCCTTCTAGGAAGAGCATAATTTATCTAATAATGTATTAGAACATATGTGGATATTGTGTTCTCATCCTATGTGGTAAAGTGAAATACAAAAAATATTAAACTGATATAAAAATTGTCCAGCTGGCATCAAGTTTATGAGATTTTCTTAGGTTATTAAAATCCTAAAAGGTAAGATGTAGAGGAGTGCAGCTAGCTACTATTCAATAGTGTATTTACTAATATTACCTGGACTATAATTAACGTCTGTCTTATTGTATGACCAATATCTAAAAGATGTTTTTTGCTTCCATTTTATAGCATGGGCTGTGCGGCCACGCCCCCTGCCTGTTCGGTAGTAATAAGATATTCATAAGGAAATATACATTCTTCTTTTAAGAGCGTAAGAAGTACATAGCTTTTACTCTCCTTTTTCACATTTATGTGCATACTATTGTAGAGGAATCAGCTTTTTGGAGTTGGATTCGCTCCCAATCATTTTAAGGAGCTACTTTAAAATTATACAATAACAAGTTAACAACTATCTTTTCTCAGTAGGTTGGTTCGGCTGCATGGATCGAATGTTGCCAGTTACTTTCAAAAGTTATTAACACTACTTACTCATCATACAGAAGCCATTACTGATCTTCTGCATATTAGATCTTCCAATTCTACCTCGTATTTTTGTATCCGACTAAACTTCTAAATTCTATCACCTTGTCAAAATTTTTTGCAATTATCAAGATCCATGGTACAGAATGGAAGAAATCCACTTACTCTGATCGTATAAACTGGAACCTCATTTGCTTGATCAAAGAAATTTGCAATTATCAAGATCCATGGTCAGCCGTAGTGTATATATGTACCCCAAACATGTGTTTTTCCCTCTCCTTGTCTAGAGTCTGCGAATTTCTTGACACCCTCTGTCCGATAATTAAATTGAAGTGTAAATTTTGTGTAGCTCTCAACATGCCTTATCAACTATGCACAGCAGTACCATCCGAAAGAAAATAACTATTCATAAGTTAACTACACCATTGGGCAGTTTTCTTTCACACACATTACTATTAGTAAGAGTTGTCATAATTTAATGGTTGTATTTATGGGCCTTTCTGACAAGTTACATCCGTTTGAGCCTCAGTCTGTATTCTTATCCCCTCCAGACAAACAATCTCACCTTTATATATAATTTTGAATCATTTGTCTAAATCTGAACAACTATGCCGTTGAAACCAGCAACAATTATGTTTGACATCATGTAAGCTGCATCTTACTATAAAATTTTGTTGGCGCAATATCTTTACAGAAATGGTTTCCAAAATATGAAGATAGAAGGTTTGTTTAAATATGTAAATTAGTTAATAAATGAAATAGTTACATGTCATGGACTTATGTCTTTATTTTCTTTCTTTTTATTCAAATAAATTCTCTGCCATACTAGTATGCTTAGCTGTTTTATTGACTGTTTAGAACATATTCAATTAAAAAGTTGAGTTTCTGTATTGGAATCCTGGAGTGCTGTAACTGTTGTTTATCTCGCTCTGTTCTGCCTACAATGAGTTTTAGAGTAGCTTATGCTATGATTGAAGTTGTTCTTCACTTGTTTTTGGTATGACAGGCTGTAAGAGTAGAGCACTGTGAGCGAGTTCATGTGATTGTGGCTGCAAAACGTATATGTATTGCCAACTGCCGTGAATGTATTTTCTTTTTGGGGGTGAATCAGCAACCTCTTATTGTTGGTGATAACCATAAACTTCAGGTGAGAATCTTCACTCTGTTCCTTCTGTTTCTACGTTATAATTGCAATTTTAGAACATTCCCATGAAAACAAGATCAGAGATAGAATCAGGATTGCTTATGGAAGGAAAGATTATAAAATTGTACAATCCTATTGCAATCTTGATTCTTGAGTGAAAACAGTGCTTAGGAGAGGCTGACCCATCTAATGCCACACACTACTATTCTGCCCACCCTCCCTCTCCATCTCTTCTTTGAATCATTTTCTATTCCTCATTACTAAAGTCCTACTCCTACCTACTATGTGCATGCTGGTTACAACTTAAATTCCAATCTTAACCCTTGTTCACATCATTTAACCTTGGTAATTCTATGAGGCCTAACATGATATACTGTGGTTAATATAAGGAGCGTAGAAAATAACAGAGTTAACTGCTGGATTAAGCTTGAAGTGATGAAATGGATAAAGTCTTGAAAGATTAGTAAATTTGATTGTCTGTAACAGCAAGCTTTTAACTTTATGTTAAACATCTAGTAATAATTTTACTAATTCGTCTTTTTTATCACTGCAAATTTGGATATTTGGTCTTATGGCTTCTTTTAAAAAGCCTTCCTTTCCATCCACATTTCTGCAGTGGTGCTTCTCGTGATGGTATTCACTTCTAATAAGGGCGTCCACATTTTCTCTGAAGTCCTCACTCTTCCATGCTGAACTTATTAATTGAAATTATTCTCTCTCGTAACTTATCAGGTAGCACCATATAATACATTTTACCCCCAGTTGGAGGAGCACATAAATGAAGTTGGAATTCAGCCCGCAGTGAACAGATGGGATGAACTTCTGGCATTGGGGATGCTTGATCCTCATGATTCATTATCTCATTCAGCAGGTGTTTCTGATGTTCAAGCTGAGTCTGCTACGCAGCTGGACCCTGATCAGTTCACGAATTTTGTGGTATGACTTTTTTCTATTATACTGATTACCGACTTATTAGGAAAAGTGTAGATTTTGTATGTTTAAAGTTAATTGATTTTGATATGTTCACGCATTGCTTTGTATCTTGTGAGTTGTGACTGTGTTCTCTAAATGTTTGGGAGGAAGAGCTGTTAGGATGTATCTCTCTGGTCTATTTTAGGCAATTTTTCATAAAAGAAAATGTTTTTTTATTCTGTATCATCAAATTAGAAATCATTTTATTTTTCGACTTCCCATAAAGTTATTTTCCTTCTATATTTTTCATTTGCAGATTCCAGACTGGATTGCTGGAGATTCCACCGTAACTGCCAAAAACAACCCATTTACATTACCAGATGTGTATGTGGCTTCACAGCATAGAAATGTATGTCGATGAAGTTATTTTTGGAATATTTTAATTGTTTAATGTTTTGATTTGGATTAATTGAAGAAAATTGTATGCTCTCTTCAGCAAAAAAACTTAGGGGAGATAAGGAAATTATTACAAGAAGCTTCTTTAGAAGAGAGCCGTAAACGAGAATTCTCATCTGCGCTTCATGTGTACTTCAAGGACTGGTTATATGGTAACTCTCTGTCCTTTATTTATTCAAATATATTTGACTCCCACGTTTACAAGGAATTCTATTATTGGTACCATAGAAGATAGTATGGATGTTGTTTTGAATTTCATTTCATTTATTCCAAGGATCTAAATATTAAGAAGTTTAAATATAGCTGAAAATGGCATTGATTGTTACTGAGAAAAAATATCTTGTGGTTGTGGATTCAGTATGCTAAGAGAACATTTACTAGTGTAAGATTTAATCTTGGAAGAACTGGCTGCTCTAACTTATTTTATCACTAGAAATGGTAAACAGATTATGCTAATTACTTATTTTTTTTTTTGCTGGCAGCTTCTGGGAACATTCGTCAACTGTATTGTCTACAAGGTGATTAATCTCTCGCCGACGATAGTATGGCGTTGTTAATGACAGTAAAGGGCTTAGGTTTCTGATTTCTTTTCGACACTTCAACTCGGCTTGCCAAATCTATTGGCTCCGCAAGGAGATGGGATCAGCTGACGTGAATCATGATCCCCACCTATTTATGCGGCTACATCACTGCACAGAATGGAATGAAAATTTCATCCGTAATCTGATTGTAATTTTTTTTTGTGAAATAATTACTGTAATATTTTTTAGTCTAAATTAATGGCCTTTTTGTTATAGAAGAAAAATTCACTGTCCCAAGTTTTTTTTTTTGGTCGAAACTGTCCCAAGTTGTCCACTGCTTGATTGATTTATTTATTGGGTTTTCACTTTAAACAATCCTCGTAGGACAGAAACCCATGACTGAATTTTTTGGGCTTTCAGGGTCACAACTTACAAGCAACTCAACCTGTCCTGTCAAATGTCAAGAATAATATTTGACCAAAAAAAATGTCAAGAATAATAAAAATTTTGTTTTATTTTTACGGAAGGCAACACAACATACATTGGAAGCATGATTAACAACCACCAACACATTCAAAAATGCGCTTTAATGTCCATTTGATACAATTGAAAATCCAAGGAGCACGTATAAGCTATCAAAAGTCTAATAGTTTCAACTATAGCAACGGTTGCAAAATTTCATCAAAATCTATAACTTCATCAAATTCTTGTGCTACCAACCTTACTTTATTTTTAACAATTATACTATTTTCATCTAGCTTGTTCCTAAACATCCCATTTTGTTCCCATAACAGATTTATTACTACTCCTTTCAAAATTATGTAAAATATTACTCTTAATTTCTAAACATTTTCCAAGTGAATCTCGAGTAATCGTCAACTATAACAAGAGCATAGTAATTACCACCGATACTTTGTGTCTTTAAAAGACCATACAAATCCATGTGTAACAATTGTAAAGGCCTACTTGTAGATACGACATGCTTGAGATTAAACGATACTTTAGTTTGTTTATCTTTTTAACATGCATCAAACAACTTGTCTTTAAAAAAATTTAAGCTTAGGTAAACCAGCTACTAGCTCATGCTTAATCAATTTGTTCAAATGATTCATATAAATATGAACTATACGTCTATGGAACAACCAAACATCATCATTAGTACTTACTAGGCATTTAACATTTAGAGACTTATTATCAAGACACATCATGACTATATTTTTAACTCTCTTACCTACCAACTTTATTTCATTATTGGCTATATCTTTCAGAATTCAATTCAAGTAAGCCATTGTAACTTAATTGACTAATACTAAATTATCGGCCCAACACTAAATGAGGTCTAAAGCAAAATTTTAAAGTGAAGTCTTTTTACCTAAAAAAATATTTCTTTATTAAAACTTTTTACGTAAAAGAGCTTTTTAAGATTCAAAATCATTTATTAAATTATCATAATCAATTTGATTTAGCATGTATTTTTCAATCGATAATAAAGTTAATCCATTTAATCGTTGTTAGGACATGGTTGATCTAAGATAAGATCTTATTAATTTTAATTTTGAAAAACTTCTCTCTACCGAAGAAACGGTTACATAAATTGTTAACATTATTCTATAAAAAATAAAAGCATTTGGAAAAGAATCAGGTCTAATAATATAATTAAGTATGTTAAAAAGACAATTGGACTTATCACATGGATGAGATACAATTTTTACTTGGTAAATATTTTTATTTGAGACCTTCTTTACAAAAAGACTATTGAACTTATCACATGAATGAGAGACTTTTTCACTTTGTAAATTTTTTTTGGACCTAAAGTCTTTGCTTGGGCGACATGGGACTTGAGTCGGCCCTGACTCTATGTTCCCAGTCGTAGATAAATTCTCACATCCACAAAATTAATGGGTATCCTCTTAACCTCTTTATCTATAAATGACATAAAAAGTGAGAATTACAACAATTTTAGACATATTTCTATAAATTTTTCAATTGATTTGAATTAGTTTATAGTATTTATGTGTTGCTTCCCTTCGGACTTATGCTGACCCAGATCCTTTCACGAGGAAAATATCACGACATCCAATGTAAAGGAAATTGGATAATTCCAATTTCCCCTGTCCAATTAAAAATTTAGGTTAGTTGACCAAAAATTTGGATTGTATAATTCTCTCTAGTGGTCAATTCATTCATTGGTGATTATCTATTTTACACTTGTACATAGTATTATATCATAGTTTCCACACGCTTCTAACACTTAAAAACTACCATATGCGTAAGACTAACTTGGAACGGTATTTCCCTTCCAAAAAACTTGAAACAATATTTTTTTCATAACATTTTTTAAAAAATATATCCAATTTAAAATATAGGTTAGCCTCGAGAACCATCTTATTCAGTCTGAAAATTGAAACAGTATCATGCTTCACTGTTCATAAATATACACTTGGGGTACACAGAAAAAAAAAAGAGAAATTAAGAGTGAGGATGGGTATTAACTAATATTAATATTTAAGGTTTTTATTTTTATTTTTACAAGAAGGAGACTATTTTTATTTATATGTTTTAAAAGTTTAATAACGAATTAATAGTCAAAACATTTATTAATAGATTCATTAATAACTAATAAGTAATGTCATTGATGCAAGACAGAAGATAATTTCAATTACACACACAAAAACACATATATAGATAACTCTTAGTTTAGAAATTAAAAAATAAACAAATTTTCAAAAGAAAAATACAATATAAATTATAAATTTTTCTTTTAATACACATCTTAAATTTAATTTGAGAATAGGAAATAATAAAGATGGAAATATTTTTATTTACGTGTTTTAAAAATTTAATAACTAATTAATAGTTAAAATGTTTATAATATGAAGAGTCATTAATAACTAAAAGGTATTCTCAACATGACTCCGGAGAATTTCAATTACACACACAAAAACACACATATGAATAACTCTTAGTTTAGAAATTAGAAAATAAACAAAAGTTCAAAATAATTATAAGGAATTATAATTTTTTCATTTAATACATAAAAACTTTAATTTATATTGAGAGTAGGAAATAGTAAATGCGAGTGTGACTATCATAGAAAACAACAAGAAAAAAACATAAATTTGATTTCATATAATGAATGCGGAAATATAATAAAGTTAAGATATTTTGAAGGGTTATGGTGTTGAAGAAAGAGGTTAATTGTAAATGAGGAATGGGTAGATTATAAAGTAAAGACACTTGAACGGTTTCTGTTTTTGAACAGTATATAAACAACTCTTTTGAAAAAATACTAAAAGAAACGCTTCTAGCATTTAAGAACTACTAGATAAGTATGACTAACTTTCAATGAATTTTTTTATGATATATTTTAAGTCAAACGGTATTAAAATTAAATGAACATATTAAAGTGAAATAAATTGATGGCAAAGTGAGTCAAACATTAATAAACATTTTTTAATGTAAATTTTAACAATTATTAATTTTACAAATATGTGGGCATAATTCAAAATAAATTGGGGGAGCCATGGCTCCAGCATGTCACAAAGAAGCTCCACCAAGCACCGGAGGCAAATCAAAAATCAAGAGAAATTAAGTGCGAGGACGAGTGGGTGAACCCAAATACACCGACTTTCCTCCCCTAGTCACATACCAATTCTCATATCTGGAAATATAATGGGTACCCTCTTCTTCATCTCTCAATCTTGCTTTATACTTGAAAATATGCGATTTACTGTAATGGTAAACATGTTCATTTTCATATAATAGTTGATTCTTTTATTCTTTATTTAGTGGGTCTAAATTCATCTTTATCCATGAGTTTTTTCATCTCTCACTTATGCAAATACAAATCCCCTCACTTGTCAAATATCACTACACCCAGTTCACTGGTAATTGGGCAATCTCAGTTTTTATCGTGTAGTTTTACGTTTTTTTTAATAAATGAAACAAATTTTAGATGGTTTGATTTTATCTATGGTGGTAGATGGGTATTCGATGTATCTATTCTTTTATTCTCTCAATTATTATTTTTAATCGTCAATTCGAAGTTGAAAGTATATCATCTAATGAAATCCTTGTTTATTCTTACATATGTTTGATTGTCAATTACAATGAGTTTGCTCCTATATTATCTAGGTTTTTATATTGGTTATCTTCGTCATATTTTCTAGTGTTTTTTCCGGCGTGATACGCACACATATATATTACGAATTCCTCGCGCTTGCTTAACATTTTTCACGATGTCTTTAGATCGAACTAGACAAATCAACTCCAATTCAATTAATCAAAATCAAATCATACCTCATCCATCAATTTTGCAAAGTGTGAGACCTTTTTCAAGTTCTTCCACTGATGAAAATGGTGAAAGTTATTCAGAAAGGATCCCTCAAGTTCTTTCTAACGTCGTCCCTGGTGATGGTATTCCTCTCAATGCTAGTGCTCCTCTTCATGTACCCTATGTTACAATGGGACTGAATATTCCTCCAAGTCCTCAAATATTTTCCAATGGGTTTTCTGGATCATATGTTCTTCTCTATCAAGAGTCTATTACTCCAGGTAACACTGATAATACTATTGAACATATATGAAATATATCCATATTGATAATTTTCTATATTGAACATGAGAAACATGCACATGTGATTACTTTTTAGATGGAACAAAGATGTTATTGTTGTTAACCTTTGAAATAGTTTTACTTTATATCCTAGGCCACTTCAATTATTAGCATACATTTGTATACTAAGAAAATCACTTAAACTATTTGTTCCTTTTTCATAGTTTGCCTTAATTATTCTAAGTTCATTTCAAGAAATGGACATTTATCACATGTCAAACATTCATCATGTATATCAATTTTAAGCTTGTACTCATAGATCTCATTAGCAAGAATTATATTTCTACTTCCAAGAAAACCAATAGCACTCTTTTATTTAGCACATGGTCTTGAAATTGTAACATATTCTTTATACAATTAACTAAAAGTATATTGCATCTAATCAAAATTAGGTTTAAAAGTAGAGTCTGAATCATTTACCTCATCATCACTATCATGTGTTGCCATCAAGCATAGATTGACCACTTTTCCTTCGCTTTCCGAACATGAGGTTCTACTCAAATACTCACATTCCCATGCATTGTATGCCTTCTTTTCCTTCTTCTCTTTCTTTATGGACTGGGCGAGACCCTAGGGGCCCTCGCCCAGGGGCGCTTATCTAGGGCGACGCGCGCACCAAGAAGTTGGGCCTTCTCCCATGAAGCCGAACTAGGCCACTAAGGATAGTTCAAGACAATAGGCCCAGCCCCAAGTCTATAAATAGGGGACGATTACCAATTGTAAGGGACACTTAGCTCATTTGAGAAATAACAAGCATGAAATTCAGTTACTTTCTCTCTCTAAGTGGTTACGCTCTAAACACTCTCTAGACTCTCACATCACGATCCTTTCACTCTAGGTACCATACCTCATCTCTATGTTCTTGGATAGAACACTTTAATTTGAAGTGACCCTTCTTTTTACAATCCTTTTTGACATGGTCTGACTTGCCACACTCAAAACATGTAAAGTTGTTTCTTGAAAAAAAGGAGTTGTTCATTTTTGGAAACTTCATAAATTGAGTAAACTACTTTGCTTTTGATAGGGCTACGTCCAGTCCTTGGCAGTACCAACATTTCACTAAACTCAAGTATTAAGGACTTCTCCCAATGAGTATTCCTGTACATGCCTCTCCACGTATAACAAATATTATTGTACATGCCTCTCCAGGCATAATGAGTATTCTTTTGCCACTGCATCTCTAGGAAAATACAAGCATTCTTTTGCCACTACCTCTCAAGGCAAATACAAGTATTGCTTTCTCACTGCCTCTCCAGGCATTAGTGAGTATTCTTTCAACACTGTCTTTCCAAGCATTGAGTATTAGACATGACTCCTCCCAAAAAGTATTATTGTTATGTTTCTCCAGGCATAACGAGTATTATTTTTCCACTGCCTCTCCAGGCATTGAGTATTAGACGAGACTCCTCCCACTAAGTATTAGAAGGACTCCTCCTTTACAAGTATTCTACCGGACTTCTCCCAAAACAATATTTCTCAAGATTGCTTTCTTCTACTCTAAAATCTCTTCTTGAAAGAGGGATAGTAGATCAATTAAGATCATGAATTATAAAGTATTAAGGTTTGACTCTTAAGTGAGTACTTTATGTTCACTTACATGATAGAAGTAGAAACAATATAACTCTAAAGAATATCTACTCTACATGTTGAAGCAGGCGATGATAAATGATTTGTCATTTGAAGTGTATCATCGACATCATATTGTTGAGCTCTGAGGCTTCTTGTCATGCTTAAGTGATTTGAGCATAAAGCTTAATCAGTGTGAGCATAAGCGCTACCTCTTCAAGTCTTCACTTCTTCCCTTTATACTTCTGAATCTTATGTGATTGAAAGATAGCTGTTGCAGCCTGTTGGAGCGTGTAGTTCACAAAACTTTTAGTTGTTGGATCAAACTGTACAAAAAGTACTTTCGTCAGAGCGTGGTACAGTTTGATTGAGACCTTATGCCGTAAAGATGTAATCTGTCATGTAGCAGGTAGGATAGGTATGAGTTCATATGCGTTAGTATAGAGATATATTAATCTGATAGTGACACCACAAAGCTTTTCTCTTCATCATAGAATTGTGTCAGATATTTGATTTTCAACTTGAATCTTCCGCACAAAACTTTCTTCGCTTTATCTTCAATGGGAAGTTTTCTTGATTTGACTTTGTAGCTTGCTTGAGTGAGAGCTTGATTCTTTTTCAGATGATCTTCTGCTTCTGTCGTCTTCATTCTTCTTCAATTCTTCAGACGATAACATTTCTTCACATGATCGATTCTCATTCAGATGATTCTTCAATTGAGCTCATATCTCGATGCTTCTTTCTTGACATAGAAGTCTTCAAATCATGATATACATTGGTTGCTTCTGAAGCTCTTCTTACTTTGTTTGTCTCAGACGATGCTCTTTCTTCAGCCGTTCTTCGTTTAGAAGATTTATCGGTTTGGCGCATGCTTCATTTCTTTCATCTGTTGGTCATTCATTAGTTGAGACTTTCAGTTTTGACCAAATTCTTCTTTAGAAATGAATTGTCTTGTGTTGCCTAAATCAGAATAGGCGTAGATAATAAGTTTTGTTCCATTTCTTCATATCTTTGATGAGAGAGAAAGAGGAAACTTTGATGTTGACATGTTGCTCTAGTTTCCTTGGTCAAAGTGCTCTGTAGAGTATCACGTGATGCATAACTCTTGACTTTCTCCTCAAGAATGTCAAAGATATTTCAATTTGAATATGGCACTCTTTTCTCTAGACATTGCTTTCGTTTGATCAGCCTTGAAATAGATGAAGTGGTAGATGTTGAGTGTGGTCTTCTCAGACGATCTGATAGCTTGGACATTTCTTGCATTGTTTGTCCTTGAAGCTTTGCTTGACCTATCATGTCTAGCTCTGAAGCTTTTGATTATCTCCTCAAGTTGATACGCTTGAAGCTTGAGCTTTTCTTCTAAAGATGATCTTGATAGTTTGACTATTCATGTTTCTTAATTTCTTCTTCTTCATCTTGATTGCTTTCTCCTGATAGACGTTCTAGCAGATGTGACTTTCCTTTGCTAGTGTTGTTGCGTTGTAGCTCTGATAGTCCTTAGCTTATCCATGATGTGCTTTGAAGCCTTGACCATTATTCTACTTCCTCTTCTGATCAGACTACTTGATAGATAAAGCTTTCCTTTGCTTGTATAGTCTGCCTTGATGCTTTGACTGACTTTCTTGCATAGACGATGAATCATGTATGACTTTCTCTTTCACTTTGTCGTCTGCCTTTGTAGCTTTGTCCTTTCATTAAATCGTTTGGCTTGTCTCGTCTTCCTTTGATGCTCTTTGTCTTCTCTCTCTTCTTTTCTTAAGCGTCTCTTCCTTGTCTTCATGCCATCTTCTTGCTTTGCTTCTCTAGACGATATGGTCTGATGAATGTAAAAGTAATTTCCTGAAAAATGCAATTCATATGATATATTAAATTAGTTCATTTACACTCTTGAAAATTGTTATCATTCAAAACATGATAGACGACATGATTAACATTTGAACTTAACATTCTTTTCCTTCTTATCTTTCTCTGATTTGAAATGACCCTTCTTTCAACAATTCACTTTGATATGGCCTGACTTGCCACACTCAAAACATGTAAAGTTGTTTCTTGAAATAGAAGCATTATTCCTTTTTGGAAACTTCTTAAATTGAGTGAACTTCTTTGCTTTATTTATTCTCAAGAACTTCCTATAGTTTTTCCAAATAGTATGAGATTTCATCATCTTCATGACTTCGGGAGTCATCTCCTTGTGATCCATCAAAATATTCGACCATAGCCTTCAGAGAGATATTATTATTTTTTGATCAAGATCTCCAATTTTTTCCAAATGCCACAACTCCAATTCAAGCCCTTGAATCGAACAAAACAAAACCACCAAGGTAATATTAGATAAGTTTTTTTAGAGATCGCGATACCTTTTGTTTTCCAAGACCGTGTCAAAGATCTAAACACTTTCAAATTCAAATAATTTTTCAGAAACACTTTGACAAGTGCAATAAAATGATTAGTCAAACAGGTAAACTTTTTTGTTAGCCTATGATGGTCTCTCTAAATTTCATTCTAAACATCTCATACACTTGGGAAAAGGGTATTGAGCCTAGACCTCTTTACTTCCTTGGTTCCCTCGCGTGTGACCTCTATTGTATCCCACATCTCCTTAGTCGATATACGATTCGAAACTCTAAATAACTCATCAAAACCTAAAGCGGAGCTTAGGATGTTTTTGTCTTTTTGGTCAAACTTGATCTTTTTCTTTTCGTCATAATTCCATAGGTTTCTAGGGGTTTAGATTGAATAACTCCATCTACCACTAAAATAGATACAAAAGGACTTTCAACTATAGCATTTTAGATATCTATGTTTTGAGACTATAAATATCTTTGTTCTAATTTTCCAAAAGTTACAGCACTCACTGGTAAGGTTATGTTGTCCATTTATGTTTGAGCCCTCACCTACGAACGATCTAGAGAATTCCATTCTATGTTTTATCTACCTGAATCTAGGAATAACCTAGCCAACCGAGCTCTGGTGCCGATTCTAAGAATTAGAACTAGCAAACCTTAGAAGGGGGAGGTTAATTAGGGACTCGAAAAACAGTTACCAATGAAAAATAATTGAAATCCAAAATTGAAAAACTCAAGTAATATGCTAATCAAATTAGGTAATCTATTATCGTTCTAGTTAATCTATTATTCAAAATGAGTATTCTATTACTTTTCTTGGTAATGTATTACCTCAGTAGTCAATTCAGAAACAAGTTTAAAGATGAATTCACATATGCATATAGATCATAAAAAAAAGATTAAATCATATACCATGAACCATCATCAATTCAAACAGAAAATGCAAAAACTCCATATTTTGAAACAAAAACCCAAAAAATTTAAAAGAGAGATAGAGTAAAGAAGATCAGACAATGAGTTTATACTGGTTCACAACCACTTACTTACAGAGGCTACATATATTCTGCATCAATTTATAGAGATTCCATTATGATATGCATCCAGTTACAACTTACACAAAGCAATGTTGGAAACTCTTATTAAATACCAAAACTTAGAACAATAACTCTACTAATTCTATCACCAAACCTTATGGTGTACCAACAAATACCCATTTGATTGAAATCTGAAGATTTTTGCAAGTCACGGTAATCTAACCCAAACAATGTGAAAGAAAACCCTAAGATAAGAACCCTTAAGATGATTGAGGGAATATAATTTAAAATTTGAAATCAAAGTATTATGTTTTCCCTTTTCTGTTAATTTTATATCAAAGCCCTTCATATATTCTATACATCTCCATTCGAGGTGAAATGCCCAAGATTGAGAGAAAATGGATACAACGAGATAAGACACAAGCAAGTGTTTAAAAATACAAGCAAATGTTAAAAACTCTTAATCTATTACCCAACACTGCAACCTTTTGAAATAAAATTTTTAAAATCAATTTTAATATCATTTTCCTGGGTTTTTATTTCTTTTGATTATTAAAACCATTCCATCTTAGATTAACACATTATTGGGACATGAGACAACATATAAACTTCGAGATCTAAGCATTCTCTACCTAATGAAGAAACTAAGCTAAAAGTTACAAAAATATGAAAACAATGTATTACAAAGACTTCAAGCTTGATCTTCATTCCTTTTACTCTTTGTAGTGTTTTTGACATCATCATATCCACCATGCCAAGTTAAGGATCAAGATACCTTTTCGCACACTTCCCCGCAAAAATTCTTCTTCATTAACCCCTAGCTAGCTATATTAGATCCTATCTTCCTCTTCAACTCTTTTTGTCACTCCAACTAAACCTCCTCCTCACTTTACACAATCTTAAACATCACCAGTTACCATTTTCAACCCCTTCCTACGCCCATTGCAAGATCTCTTTAATTCATCACTTTTCACCCCCTATTATTTTTGTTCTTCAGATTTCAACACAGAACCTATAAAGTTCTCTATTTGTAGGTCTTTCTAGTCCTTGTCATCAATGGGTAGCCTTTTTTCCAAAAATATTCAATGATATTTTTCTCTAATTGTTCTATATTGTGAATTTTGTTTTGTGGAGTCCGCTTGAATTTTGTAATTTTTTATGTTAAACTCGTCATTCATTTGTTTAGATCAAGTTGTCTAATTAGGGTATGCTTCATATGAGGTTGTGGAGTATTCTTAGGAATGAGTTCTCATGGGAATGCCATTGGGAAATGTGGTAGTGGTTATTGATTGGGAGTTTGATAGTGGTTATAGAGGTTGATTATTGTTTGTGGAGGTTGGGTGGGAGGAGGAAGAGGAAAAAGGATAAGGGTAAAGGGGATAGAGGAGGATAAGGACCAAATGTGATTAAAGAAAATTTAGATGGGGCAGAATTATGTGAATATACCACATGGAGTGGCAAGTGAGCACATTGATGTAATTCGTCCTGATTTGAATTTAAAATATTGTCAAGGACAAAACATCATAATAAAATTTGGAGTCCTATTTGGATTTGACCATATAACTATGGGACCTGAAACATATTTCATTCTATATTTTATTTAGAAATTCACATCCAATTAAAAATTTAGGTCAATCAACCATCTCATTCAATTTATATATTGAAAGATTCACGTGCTACATTATTCACATATGTATACCCACTAGAGGTTAACACAAAACATAAAGGAATTAAGAGTGAGGAGAAGTAAGTGAAGCAAAACTCACCGCCTCTATGTCCCAAGTCGTAGACAAATTATCACATCACAAAACTAACGGGTATCCTCTTTACCTTGCTTTATAAATGACATAAAGGAATGAGATTTTATATAATTGTAGACATGTCAATTTTCTAGTGATAATTCCATAAAATTTTTAATTTGATTTAAATTATTTTATATTTATGTGTTGCTTCACCTCGCACTTATGCTGACCTAGATCCTTTCACTAGGAAAATATCACTGCATCCAATGTAGAGGAAATTGGACAATTCCAATTTTTCCTGTGTATTTGCACTTTTATTTTAATAAATGCAACAAAAATTTAGATTGTATAATACTCTCTAGTGGTCAATTCATTCATTGGTGATTATCTATTTTGCACTTGTACATAGTATTATTTCTTAGTTTCCACACGTTTCTAACACTTAAAAGCTACCATTTAAGGAAGACTAACTTGGAACGATATTTGCCTTCCAAAAAACTTGAAACTATGTTTCTTCATAATAGTTTTTAAAAAATTTATCCAACTTAATATCTAGATTAGCTTACTGAACCATCTTATTCATTCTGTAAACTGAAACGGTCTCTTGCATCACTGTTCATAAACATACACTTGAGATACACAAAAAAAAAAGTGATGATGGATATTAACTAATATTAATATTGAAGGTTTTTATTTTTATTTTTACAAGGAGGGGATTATTTTTATCTACCCGTTTTAAAAGTTTGAAAATAAGTTAATAGTTAAAACATTTATTATATGAAAATTCATTAATAACTAATAAGTAATATCTTTAATGCATCAGGATAATTTCAATTTCACACACAAAAGCAAGCATATACATAACCCTTAGTTTCTAAATTAGAAAATAAACAAAATTTCAAAAGAAAAATAGAATACATGTCAATGTTTTATTTTTTTTTTGAAATTTTAATAACTAATTAATAGTTAAAACATTTAATAATATGAAAACTTATTAATAACTAAAAGTGTTGTCATTAATGCAAGGCTCATGAGAATTTCAATTACACACACAAAAACACACATATGGATAACTCTTAGTTTAAAAATTACAAAATAAAAAAGTAGAAGGAATTATAAATTTTCATTTATTGCATAAAAAATTTAAATATATATTGAGAAAAAAATTAATAAATGTTAGTGTGACTATCATAGAAAACAACAAGAAAAATGCATAAATTTTAATTCATATAATGAATGCGGAAATAAAATAAAGTTAAGATATTTTGAAGGGTTAGGTGTTGTACAAGAAACGCTTCTAGCATTTAAGAACTACCAGATAAGTATGACTAGCTTTGAATGAAAACATTTATAATATATTTTAAGTCAAACTGTATTAAAATTTAAATAAACATATTAAAGTAAAATAATATAATGGCTTTTTATAATAAGTTTCACTATTAATAAATATTTTCAAATGTAAGTTTTAACAATTATTAATTTTACAAATATGTGGCATAATTCAAAATAAATTGGGGAGCCATGGCTTCAACTTGTCACAAAGAAGATCTACCCAACACCGAAGGCAAATAAAAAAAACAAGAGGAATTAAGAGCGATAATAAGTGGGTGAAGCAAAATACATCGACTTTCCTCTCCTAATCACACACCAACTCCCACATCCAGAAAACTAATGGGTATCCTCTTCATCTCTCAATCTTGTTTTATACATGAAAATATGCGATTTACTTTCATTTAATAGTTGATTCTTTTATTCTTTATTTAATGCGTCTAAATTCCTCTTTATACATGAGTTTTTTCATCTCTCACATATGCAAACTTAAATCCCCCCACTTGTCAAATATCACAACACCCAGTTCACTGGTAATTGGCCAATCAATTTTTATCGTGTAGTTTTACATTTTTTTAATAAATGAAACAAATTTTGGATGGTTTGATTATTTCAATGGTTGTCGATTTGTATTGGATGTATCTATTTTTTTATTTCCTCAATTATTAATTTTGATCTTTCATTTCAAGTCAAAAGTATATCATCAAATGACATCCTTCTTTGTTCCCCCATTTGTTTGATTGTGAATTACAATGAGTTTACTCCTATATGATCTAGGTTTTTATATTGGTTAAGTTAGTCAAATTTTCTAGTGTTTGTTCCTGCGTGATACTCACACAAATATACATATACATACACACACACACACACACACACACACACACACATATATATATATATATATTACGAATTCGTCGCACTTGCTTAATATTTTTCACTATGTCTTTAGATCGAACTGGACAAGTCAACTCCAATTCAATTAATCAAATTCAAATCATACCTCATCCACCAAATTTGCAAATAGTGAGCCCTTTTTCAAGGTCACCCACTGATGGAAATGGTGAAAGTTATTCAACAATGGTCCCTCAAGTTCTTTCTAATGTCGTCCCTAGTGATGGTATTCCTCTCAATGCTAGTGCTCCTCTTCATGTACCCTATGTTACAATGGGACTGAATATTCCTCCAAGTCCTCAAATATTTTCCAATGGGTTTTCTGGATCATATGTTTTTCTCTATCAAGAGTCTATTACTCCAGGTAACACTGATATTACTATTGAACATATATGAAATATATCCATATTGATGCCTTACTATATTGAACATGAGAAACATACGCATGAGATTTCTTTTTAGATGGAACAAAGATGTTATTGTTGATAACCCTATAAACAGTTTTACGGTATATCCTAGGCCACTTCTATCATTAGCATACCTTTGTATACTATGAAAATTACCTTAACTATTTGTTCTTTTTTCATAATTTGCCTTAATTTTTTTAAGTTCATTTCAAGAAATGGACATTTATCACATCTCAAACATTCATCATGTATATCAATTTTAAGCTTTTACACATAGATCATATTAGCAAGAATTTTATTTCTACTTCCAAGGAAACCAATAACACTCTTCTATTTAGCATATAGTCTTGAAATTGTATACATATTATTTATGCAATTAACTAAAAGTATATTGCATCTAATCAAAATTAGGTTTAAAATTAGAGTCCGAATCATTTACCTCATCTTCACTATCATGAGTAGCCATCAAGCATAGATTGATCACTTTTCTTTTGCTTTCCGAACATGAGTTTCTACTCAAATACTCACATTCACATGGATTGTATGCCTTCTTTTCCTTCTTCTCTTTCTTTGATTTGAAATGACCCTTCATTTTAGAATCCACTTTGATATGGTCTGACTTGTCACACTCAAAACACGTAAAGTTGTTTCTTGAAAAAGAGGAATTATTCCTTTTTGGAAACTTCTTAAATTGAGTGAACTACTTTGCTTTGTATCTTCTCAAGAACTTCCCATATTTTTCACAAGTCGTATGAGATTTCATCATCTTCATGACTCTGGGATTCATCTCTCAGTGATCCATCAAAATCTTCAAATATAGCTTTCAGGGAGATATTATTTTTCTTTTGATCAATTTCTTCACTATGTTCCAAATTCCCCAACTCCAATTCGTGCCCTAGAATCGAGCAAAACAAAACCATTTATTTGATAAGCTTTTTATTTCAGATATAGAGATGCCTTGGTTTTCCAAGACTGTGTCAAAGATCTAAGCACTTTCAAATTCAAATCATAGTTAGGAAACACTTTAACCAGAGCAATCAAATGATTAGTCAAACGAGTAAACCTCTTTTGTTAATCTAGGATAGTCTCTCTAGGTCCCATTCTTAGCATTTCCTACTCTTTGGAAAAAGGGTATTGACCCTAGACCTCTTTACTTCCCTCAAATCGAAGTAATACGTGTTCCCTCTTCTGTTAACTTTAGATCGAATCCCTTCAATATTGAAATTCTGGAAATCGTAGGACAGATGTTTTACCAGATGTCTAAGACATCTTGTACAACATTACACAAAACACAGCAAACAGTTCAGCAAGCTAAATGAAAGAAAAACTAAAAATCACACAAGAGATTGTTAACCCAGTTCGGTTCAATACCACCTTCGTCTAGAGGGTTTTCACCCGAGAAAGATAATCCACTATTATTGAGAAATTGTACACAAAAGGTCTCACAAGAACTGCCCCAATTCAACTACCTTTTCTACCTATCTCTACTCGTGGCTTATTACTTAGGTATCCCCTAAGTATGAGAACCCCATCTCACTTTCTCACACACAATCATTGCCACAGTGATTGAACTCTAACAAGAGTTATAAAGACAGATCTCAAGATCACACAGAAGACTCAACTCTTAGCTCACAACAATTGCATAAAAGCTGCTAAGAGAACACTCAGTATGAACTCAATAAAACCCTAATACAAAACACTCGCTCAGTACCTAGAAACTAGGTCGTGGGTCTTCATAAGTAATAGTCTTCCAGGCCTTGTCTTTGTTGGGCTTGAAAGAGCACAGAGTCCACACACACACGATCAGGAAGTTGCCTCAGAAACAAACACTTAACGAATCTGCACAAAATCTTCAAACCGTGATTTAAGGTGAAGCTACAAACTTCCACAATTAACTCCAAATCAAACCCTTGTGAACCGGGTTTGACTACACTTAATATATCCTTTGACGGCGCAGAGAAGCTTCCAACAATAACCTAACTTGATCACAAAGTAATTAACGCAAAGCTTTACAAAAATTGTCAAGTAACATAACGTTTCCCAAGGACAAATGTCATAGCACAATGTTACAACATCTTGTCCAACAACTTGGCACACTCCAACATTAGCTAAAATGTAGAAAACCATAACAAATAAACAACACATATATCCTAGAAATCTCTTAACGTTCCAGGTCAAATGCCAAAAGTTGAGAGAAAGCAGAGAAAACAAGATAAGACAAAAACAAGTGTTGAAAAATACAAGCAAATGGCAAAAACTCTTAATCTATTACCCAAAACTGTAACATTTAGAAATATAATTTTTAAAATCACTTTTAATATAATTTTTCTTGGGTTTTTATTTCTTTTGATTCTTAAAATCATTCCATCTTAGATTAACACATTATTGGGCCCCGACACAGTATATATACTTCGAGTTCTAAGCATTCTCTACCTAATGAAGAAACTAAGCTAAAAATTTAAAAAATATGAAAACTATGTATTACAAAGACTTCAAGCTTGATCTTCATTCCTTTTGTTCTTTGTAGTGTTTTTGACATCATCATATCCACCATGCCAAGTTAAGGAGCAAGATACTTTTTCGCACAATTTCCCGCAAAAATTCTTCTTCATTAACCCTAGCTAGCTATATTAGATCCTATCTTCCTCTTCAATTCTTTTCGTCTCTCCAACTAAACCTTCTCCTCACTTTCCAAAATCTTAAACATCACCATTTACCCTTTTCAACCCCTTCCTACGCCTATTGCAAGATCTCTTTAATTCATCACTTTTCACCCCCTATTGTTTTTGCTCTTCAGATTTCAACACAGAACCTATAAAGTTCTCTATTTGTTGATCTTTCTAATCCATGTCATGGTTGGGTAGCTTTTTTTTTCGAAAAAATTCAATGATATTTTTCTCTAATTAGTCTATATTGTGAATTTTGTTTTGTTGAGTCCTCTTAAATTTGTAATTTTTTATGTTAAACTCGTCATTCCTTTGTTTAGATCTAGTTGTCAAATTAGGGTATGCTTCATATGAGGTGCTGGAGTATTCTTCGAAGTGAGTTCTCATGGGAATGCCATTGGGAAATGTGGTAATAAAAGTTAAAATGAATTTAACATGGAGGATAGGAAAGGGGAATGGTTTGAAGTTGTGGAGGTAGGATACGGGAGGGGAAGAAAAGGGCGAGCTGGGAGCTAGCTGGTTGTTGATTGAGATATTGGTAGTGGTTATAGAGGTTGATTATTGGTTGTGGAGGTTGGGTGGGAGGAGGAAGAGGAAAAAGGAGAAGGAGAAAAGGGATAGAGGAGGATAAGGACCAAAAGTGATTAAAGAAAATTTAGATGGAGTAGAATTATGTGAATATACCACATGGAGTGGCAAATGAGCACATTGATGTAATTTGTCCTGATTTGAATTTAAAATATTGTCAAGGACAAAACATCATAATAAAATTTGGGGTCCTATTTGGATTTGACCATATAACTCTGGGACCTGAAACATATTTAATTCTATATTTTATTTAAAAATTCACATCCAATTAAAAATTTATTTCAATCAACCATCTCATTCAATTTATATATTGAAAGTTTCATGTGCTACATTATTCACATATGTATACCCACTAGAGGCAAACACAAAACATAAATGAATTAAGAGTGAAGAGAAGTAAGTGAAGCAAAACTCACCGACTCTATGTCCAAAGTCGTAGACAAATTCTCACATCACAAAACTAATGGATATCCTCTTTACCTCTTTATCTTGCTTTAAAAATGACATAAAAAAAATGAGATTTTATGTAATTGTAGACATGTCAATATTCTAGTGATAATTCCATAAAAATTTTAATTGATTTAAATTATTTTATATTTATGTGTTGCTTCACCTCGCACTTATGCTGACCTAGATCCTTTCAATAGGAAAATATCACTGCATCCAATGTAGAGGAAATTGGACAATTCCAATTTTTCCTGTATATTTTCACTTTTATTTTAGTAAATGCAACAAAAATTTGGATTACATAATACTCTCTAGCGGTCAATTCATTCACTGGTGATTATCTATTTTGCACTTGTACATAGTATTATTTCATAGTTTCTAAAACTTAAAAGCTACAATTTATTGAAGACTAACTTGGCACGATATTTCCCTTCCAAAAAACTTGAAACGATATTTTTACATAATATTTTTTAAAAAAATGTATCATACTTCAAATCTAGGTTAGCTTAGAGAACCATCTTATTCAGTCTGTAAATTGAAACGGTCTCATGCTTCACTGTTCATAAACATACACTTGGGATACACAAAAAAAATAAAAAAATTAAGAGTGATGATGGATATTAACTAATATTAATATTTAAGGTTTTTATTTTTATTTTTACAAGGAGGGGAATATTTTTATCTACATGTTTCAAAAGTTTGATAATAAGTTAATAGTTAAAACATTTATTATATGAACATTCATTAATAACTAATAAGTAATGTCATTAATGCATCAGGATAATTTCAATTTCACACACAAAAGCAATATATACATAACCCTTAGTTTCTAAATTAGAAAATAAACAAAAGTTCAAAAGAAAAATAGAATAAATGTCAATATTTTATATTTTTTTTGAAATTTTAATAACTAATTTATATTCAAAACGTTCAATAATATGAAAAATTATTAATAACTAAAAGTATTGTTTCAAGGCTCATTAGAATTTAAATTACACACACAAAAACACGCATATGGATAACTCTTAGTTTAAAAATTAGAAAATAAAAAAAAGTTAAAAAAGTAGAAGGAATTATAAATTTTTCATTTATTGCATAAAAAAATTAAATATATATTGAAATAAAAAATAATAAATGCTAGGGTGACTATCATAGAAAACAACAAGAAAAAAGCATAAATTTGAATTCATATAATGAACGCGGAAATAAAATAAAGTTAAGATATTTTGAAGGGTTATGGTGTTGTACAAGAAACGCTTCTAGCATTTAAGAACTACCAGATAAGTATGACTAACTTTGAATGAAAAAATTTATAATATATTTTAAGTCAAACTGTATTAAAATTTAAATAAATATATTAAAGTAAAATAATATAATGGCTTTTTATAATAAGTTTCACTATTAATAAATATTTTCAAATGTAACTTTTAACAATTATTAATTTTACAAATATGTGGCATAATTCAAAATAAATTGGGGAGCCATGGCTTCAACTTGTCACAAAGAAGATCTACCCAACACCGGAGACAAATAAAAAAACAAGAGGAATTAAGAGCGAGAACGAGTGGGTGAAGCAAAATACATCGACTTTCCTCTCCTAATCACACACCAATTCCCACATTCAGAAAACTAATGGGTATCCTCTTCTTCATCTCTCAATCTTGTTTTATACTTGAAAATATGCGATTTACCGGTAAACATGTTCATTTTCATATAATAGTTGATTCTTTTATTCTTTATTTAATGGGTCTAAATTCATCTTTATACATGAGTTTTTTCATCTCTCACTCATGCAAACTTAAATCCCCTCACTTGTCAAATATCACGACACCCAGTTCACTGGTTATTGGCCAATCAATTTTTATCGTGTAGTTTTACGTTTTATTAATAAATGAAACAAATTTTGGATGGTTTGATTCTATGAATGGTTGTCGATAGGTAATGGATGTATCTATTTTTTTATTTCCTCAATTATTATTTTTGATCTTCCATTTCAAGTCAAAAGTATATCATCAAATGAAATCCTTCTTTGTTCCCCCATTTGTTTGATTGTGAATTACAATGAGTTTACTCCTATATGATCTAGGTTTTAATATTTGTTATCTTAGTCATATTTTCTAATGTTTGTTCCTGCGTGATACACACACACAGATATACATACACACACACACACACACACACACACACACACACACACACACACACACACACACACATATATATATATATTACGAATTCATCGCACTTGCTTAATATTTTTCACTATGTCTTTAGATCGAACTGGACAACTCAACTTCAATTCAATTAATCAAATTCAAATCACACCTCATCCACCAAATTTGCAAATAGTGAGCCCTTTTTCAAGATCTCCCACTGATGGAAATGGTGAAAGTTATTCAGCAATGATCCCTCAAGGTCTTTCTTATGTCGTCCCTAGTGATGGTATTCCTCTCAATGCTAGTGCTCATCTTCATGTACCCTATGTTACAATGGGACTGAATATTCCTCCAAGTCCTCAAATATTTTCCAATGGGTTTTCTGGATCATATGTTCTTCTCTATCAAGAGTCTATTACTCCAGGTAACACTGATATTACTATTGAAAATATATGAAATATTCTAAGTTCATTTCAAGAAATGGACATTTATCACATCTCAAACATTCATAATGTATATCAATTTTAAGCTTTTACACATAGATCACATTAGCAAGAATTTTATTTCTACTTCCAAGGAAACCAATAACACTTTTATTTAGCATATAGTCTTGAAATTGTAACATATTATTTCTGAAATTAACTAAAAGTATATTGCATCTAATCAAAATTAGGTTTAAAATTAGAGTCCGAATCATTTACCTCATCATCACTATCATGTGTAGCCATCAAGCATAGATTGATCACGTTTCCTTCGCTTTCCGAAAATGAGTTTCTACTCAAATACTCACATTCCCATGCATTGTATGCCTTCTTTTCCCTCTTCTCTTTCTTTGATTTGATATGACCATTCTTTTTACAATCCACTTTGATATGGTCTGACTTGTCACACTCAAAACATGTAAAGTTGTTTCTTGAAAAAGAGGAATTATTCCTTTTTGGAAACTTCTTAAATTGAGTGAACTACTTTGCTTTGTATCTTCTCAAGAACTTCCTATATTTTTCACTAGTCGTATGAGATTTCATCATCTTCATGACTTTGGGATTCATCTCCCTGTGATCCATCAAAATCTTCAAACATAGCTTTCAGGGAGATATTATTTTTCTTTTGATCAAGTTCTTCACTATGTTCCAAATTCCCCAACTCCAATTCGTGCCCTTGAATTGAGCAAAACAAAACCACCAATGCAATATTTGATTAGCTTTTTATTTCAGATATTGCGATACCATTGGTTTTCCAAGACTGTGTCAAAGATATAAGCATTTTCAAATTCAAATCATTGTTACGAAACACTTTGACAAGAGTAATCAAATGATTAGTCAAATGAGTAAACCTCTTTTGTTAGTCTAGGATAGTCTCTTTAGGTTCCTTTCTAAGCATCTCATACTCTTGGGGAAAGGGTATTGACCCTTGACCTCTTTACTTCCTTGAAATCAAAGTAATAGGTGTTCTCTCTTCTGTTAACTTTAGATTGAAGCCCTTCCATATATCCTAGAAATCTCGTAACATTCGAGGTCAAATGCCCAAAGTTGAGAGAAAGCAGAGACAACAAGATAAGATAGTGCAAGTGTTGAAAAATACAAGCAAATACCAAAAACTCTTTATCAATTACCCAAAACTGTAACATTTAGAATGATAATTTTTAAAATCATTTTTACTATCATTTTTCGTGGGTTTTTATTTCTTTTGATTCTTAAAATCATTCCATCTTAGATTAACACATTATTGGGCCCCGACACAGTATATAAACTTCGAGTTATAAGCATTCTCTACCTAATGAAGAAACTAAGCTAAAAATTTGAAAAATATGAAAACTATGTATTACAAAGACTTCAAGCTTCATCTTTATTCCTTTTGTTCTTTTTAATGTTTTAGATATCATCAAATCCAGCATGCCAATTTAAGGAGCAAGATACCTCTTCGCACACTTTCCCACAAAAATTATTTTTCATTAATCCTAGCTAGCTATATTAGATCATTCCTTCCTCTTCAATCCTTTTCGTCACTCCAACTAAACCTTCTCCTCATTTTCCACAATCTTAAACATCATCACTTACCCTTTTCAATCTCTTCCTACACCCATTGCAAGATCTCTCCAATTCAACACTTTTCAGCCCTATTGTTTTTTCGCTTCAGATTTCCACAAAAATCCACACCAAGTTCTCCATGCTTAGGTCTTTCTAGTGCTTGTCTTGGTTGGGTAGCCTTGTTTCCGAAAATATTCTTTGATATTTTACTCTATATTGTGAATTATGTTTTGTGGGGTCCTCTTGAATTTTGTTATTTAATGTTTTATGTTAATTTTTGTTATTTAATTCTATCATCTTCTTGATCTCTCAATCTTTCATTTTAAACTAAATCATGAAATTTACTGTAATAGTAAACATGCTCATTTTCATATGATAGTTGATTCTTTTATTATTTATTTAATGGGTCGAAATTCATCTTTATCCATTAGTTTTTTTTCCCTCACTTATGGAAACTCAAATCCTCTCACTTGTAAAATATCACTACACCTAGTGCAATGGTAATTGGACAACCTCAATTTTTATCGTGAAATTTTTTCTTATTTTATATGATGTTTTTTTTGTCCCAAAATTATTATTCTTAATCGTTAATTTGAAGTTAAAAGTATATTATCAAATAAAATCCTTGTTTGTTCTCACTTGTGTTTCATTATGAGTTATAATGAGTTTGACCCCATATTATCTAGGTTCTTATATTGGTTCTCATGGTCATATTTTCTAGTGTTTTTTCCCGCATGATACACACACATACATATTACAAATTCCTCGCACTTGTTTAACATTTTCCAAGATGTCTTTAGATCAAACTGGACAAGTCAATTCCAATTTAATTAATCAAAACCAAATTATAACTCATCCACCAATTGAGACATTTCAAAGTTTGAGCCCTTCTTGAAGTTCTCTTACTGATGGAAATGGTGAAACTTATCCATAAAGGACTTCTAAGACTAACATTGATCTCCCTCAAGTTCTTGCTAATGTCCTCCTAGTGATGTTATTGCTCCCAATGCTATTGTTCCTCTTCATGAACCCCTTTTTGCAATGGGGCTGAATATTCCACCAAGTCCACAAGTATTTCCATATTGGTTTTCTGGATTATATGTTCTCTATCAAGGGTCAATTTTTCCAGGTTACACTTATATAACTATTGAACATGTATGAAGTAAATTTTATAATTCGGGTTAAATCTAACTTTCCCTTATAAAATATATTTTTTCAATATCTCTAGTCAATGTTGGACTTCTAAATAAACTCTCTCACGCTCAGGGATGAATGTAGCGTTGAATTTGCATATAATAATCATCTTTGGATGACCCATATATGAGTTGTCTAAAAAAAAAAGTATATGATACACTTTGATACCATCAACACACCCCCATCATGGCTAGGGTAAAGTTAGTCCTATCCCGAATTCTAGGATTAACCATTCCATAATTATGGTTATATTGTTTAACTTTTCATTAAATCAACAAGGAACACGAAATAAAGTGACAATATACTTCTCATGTCATTGTGGAAAATAGCAGGAACACATCATCCAATTGCGGGTATGATTGTTGACCCACTCTAAAATCAGTTTTCATATGCAAGTTGCATATACTAAAACTTTTTAAAGTAATACTAATTAGCATATTATATTTCCTATGATAATCCACAAGTTTTTATAGTTCTAACGGATTTTCAAATTGTTATGCAGGAGAAACACAAATATTTGTAGTCAATCATGCACCTTTGGTTTATCAAGCCCAATATTCTCCTTACTTTAGCTTCTCCCAACAACCAATAGTGTATGCTCCTAATTTTTTTCAAATTCATCCTATTGTGATTACCCATATGAACTCAATGACTTCTTTTCCAGTTGTTGGAAATATCATGCTTAGCCCTCAAAATGGATGGGGAAATCAAATATATTCAGAGAACTTGTATTTCAGTGGTGGAATTGGATACTACATTGGAAATCTTCCCAATTATCCTACACATGTTTTTTTCCCTAGTAATGTTACTCCACTACATGTTCCTACAGTAGTAGTTCCTCAATTTAATATGTTTGAACAAGAACTTCCAATGGAAATGGTACTTGGAACTCAGAACAATAATAGAGCTAGAGAAATTTCATTCCTTTCAGAAAGTACTCAAAGACTATCAACTTCAAATCCTTTTGAAATGGAGAATCAAGATGACAGCTATGTTGAACAATATGGACAACTTCAACTAGCTGGAGGAAATGCAGAACAACTACCATTACTTATGCCACTTCCTCATTTCAACCCTATGGTACGCACCCTACTTATAAGATAAAATTCCTATGAATTAATGTCAGCATATTTTTCAAATATAATAGGATGATTTAAGCAAGAACATTTATGATAAAATATTATTTTTGACATAGATTTTTTTGAATTATATTTTAGCTATCTCAAATGGTAACTTATATTCTTGTTTCCTATCATTGTTTGAAAAAAGGAAGAAATTAATTGATTAAAAATCATTTGATGGCATTATAAGTATTTGAAAGAATAATATTCTCTGAGCTTTATTTGTAGATAATATTCTAAACAAAGACAAGAGTAAAAGAAAATATTAGAAACTATATTATTTCCATGTACCTAACTATATCGATTTTCCATGTCAGCATGAACTTATCGTATAATATATCCTATAAATAGTTGTCTTGATGCATTCTAATATAGTTACAAAAAACCCACATGTAATTCACATTATTACTTGAATCATCTCTCTATATTATTTACAAAATGATTTACTTGTTAGCAATTTAAATAATTTTTTGTACTCGAACTTGCTCTACATAACAATTTTCAATTTACTCTTTTCAAAAACCTATAATCATTTGAATTTTCAAACTTGTCCTACAGGATTTGATGTTCGCTGATTTTTCAACTGCAGTGCAATTGATTGAGGTAAGAATCATGACAAAATCTTAAGTTCCACAAAGTCCATATTTAACATAGTAAGAAATTGAATGCTAATATATTCTTAGTAAATTATTAATCAAATGAAGTATTTAATTTGAACTTAATTTCATGATAATAAAAAAAACTACCATGGTGCTCCTAGTTAAGAATAACCACCTATTTAATGTGAATGTTATTGTTGACATAATGATTTGAAGATGCTAGACCAAATTACCATAGAAGAGCAAACTGAGGATGAGGAACTATTGTTGGCTAAGGAATCGAAAATATTGAAGCACATAAAACGTGAAAATTTTAAGCTCATCGGTGTGGAGACCCCAGAAACCAAAGAAACATGTTGCATTTGTCAGGTGAAGCTTATTACACTTAGATTCATGAAAAAAATATTTCTATAATTTATATTATAGCAGACCTCACATAGTGGGATCAAGCTTTTGTTTTTATTTTATCATTTATATTATATTTTTAACCACTTAAGACATATATCAAGAAAGTAAATGTTTTTTTATCCACTTATTGTTTATATTCCATTACATTCTCTTTATTTTGGGAATTGTTACTTTCTCATATATAATTATTGAACATTCTTGATTTTTTAACAAATTGATATTCATCATTAGGAGGATTATGCCGACGCTGAAGAACTTGGGGTGTTGGATTGTATGCATAAATATCACATCAATTGTATCAAAACATGGCTTTTGATTAATAATTTATGCCCGATATGTAGAAGAAAGGGCATTAGTTTTGATGATGAAGAAAATTAGGATGACTAATACAATCCATGGAACATATGTTTATGTAGTGGAAGTACTTGAGACTATGTTTAATTCTGCCTAGCTCTTTTATGCTTTTTTTATATATGTAAAAATAAACATTTCTGGACTATTTTCAGGATGGGGTGACATCCTATGAAGTTATTCCAACAAAACCTATTTTGTATTTGCTCGATTATAAAATATTTTATGTGTAGTTAGCTCTACTATATAAGAATCAATGGTGATTGTCAGAAGAGACTGGGGAGCCATGACTATCGAAAATAAAGTTTTTTTAAAAAATTATGTGTGTATTTGTGTTTGTGTGTATATATCTAAATATTTGAAATTTTAGATGTATTTAAATCAGTTTATTAGTTCTACTTAATCTCCTTTAAAATTTTAGCCTACTTTGGGAGGAAAGAGTAGAAAATTAAAACAATTATATTCGGAAAATAATAAACTATATACTAACTTTTTTTTTTTGAAATGCAACTATATACTTACTTTGAAGCTAAAGTTCTTGCAATATTAAATTCTTTATTATTATTTCAAAAATTTAATTTTAAAAACCTTGTAATTGAAAGTGACTTTTCTCTTGCGGTGGGTTGAGTGAATAACATATAAAGTCGCGCTTGCAAGCTACTTAATTATCTAAATGTGATTGATTTCATTAGGTAGAAGATAATTTGTAGGGATGATACATATTTATAGTGAGTCAAGATCCTTAGATAATTACTTCGGAAAACATGATTGCTTTAGGGAGGAAACCGTTTGGGTATTTTTAGAGAGCGTGTAGGAAAATTTGTAAAATTTTTGCCTACTTGAGAAGGATTCTCTCAAGGTCTATTCCATTTAATAGAAGTCTTACTCTATCACATCTTATAATATCCACCTTTATACATATGAAACTATAACTACAACACAATGAAACAGTTCAAGTGCTCTGCTAGGGCTTCTGTCTCCTACGCTTCCCAGAGGGCCAAATCTGTTTCCTTTGAAGACGGTTCAAGTGCTGATGAAGATGATGACGAAGATGGGTGGGTTGCTGGGTGGCGGTTCTGCGAAGGTGGCCGGTGTTAGCTCGCGCTCCGCCCGCCCGTGTTACCCTTTATTCATTGATGGGATTGCAGATTCGGTGGATTACTTGCAAGTGAGGGACCTTTTTCTGCAATATGGAAGGCTGACAAATGTTTTTCTTCAGCGTAAGAGGAGAAGCGGGAGAAAATTTTGGTTCGGTTTTGTTCGGTATGCAAAAAAAGAGGACACTGTTAGGGCTATGGAATTCCTGGATGGAGTTAATCTGGGTGGTGCTTTTCTAACAGTGAAACCAGAAATAGCCGCTGGTAAGATGAAGGGGTGCTCTCGGCGCAGGTGCTCTGGTCCAGTGGCTCCCTTAGCGTCGTGAGAAGGTTTCTCACGCTGTTCCATGCTAGAACATAGAGAGGGAAGGTAGTACCCAAAGTGTGAGGAAGGTGATGAGAATGCTTAGAGAGAGAAACTCTAACCACTTAGAGAGAGAAAGTGTAACTGAATTTCAATGCTTTTATTTCTTAAATGAGCTAAGAGTCCCTTACAATTGGTATTCCCCTCCTATTTATACAGGTGGAGTTGGGCTTTGGCGCCCTTAGTCTGTCCAAATGGGCCAGTTGGGCCTCGGGAAGGGAGGCCTAAGGTCATGACGCGTCCCACGCCCAAGATCGGGTCTCCTGGGCGAGGGACCCTGGGGTCTTGCCCAATCCATAAGTCCACAAGACACTGAGCTCGAAGCATGAGAGCTAAGTGTGTCTTTAAGCAAGAAACAAGGCGAGAGCCCTACGGATGCCGACTAAAACTTAAAAACTTCAAATCTAGAAGTAAAAAACGATGGCCAACATGGCCTGATAAATAAAGCCTTTTGCAATCGACACTTTGGACCTTCAGCTGCGCCCTCTTTTCCGGGCGACCCCAGTCCACAAGCAGGCTTAGGGCGGCGGCTTATAGTCCGCCCGCCTCAGCATAGTTATGCTCGTGCCTTGAATTGTGACACTAGGGTCAGTGAATCCACAAAATCTCAACCGCTACCTTTGACATGTCCCTTCCAGTCATGTCACAACTTTGGCAATTTGAATTTTAACCAATCGGCAGCAACCGTTGCAGCTTTTCATTTAATGCATCTTTCTCACTCCCAGAATTTCGCAACTGAAATCATGTTATTTCCTGACGTCATGGGGCACAACCTCTATTTTTCCTCCACATCTCTCGGTAACCGTTCAAAACTTCTTCCTACACGTTCCCCTCAACACGTCACTCCCCGCTTATAACAACATTATCTTACTAACCCTTTTCGTTCCTTTTATGATTACGGACCTTTGCTTCTTCACCCTTACGCGAACTTGTCCAATGTTAGAATTACCTTTATTCCTTGCAGTCCCTCTTCAATGACTCCAAAGCGCCAGACCAAAAGTTCCAAACGTAATGTCGTCGCTGCCACCCCTCTCCGGTGCGTTCCTCCTGTTCTCCCGCCCCCTCCAGGAGGCGTTCCTCTTGAAGAAAAAGACGTCATTGCCTTCCGAACGAGGACTTGGAAAACTTTAAGTACTCCCGCCGCGAGGGCTTTGCCTGCCGAGACAATGCCTAACCAACGGTCAAGTTTGGAAAAAGAATCGTCTATTTGGGAGATCTCCACAGAATCCGGCAGATTTTGTCATGAGAAACCTCTTGACAAGCTTCTGTATGTCAGTGCCTGCTCGCCCCTTGAACGCCCTTGGCTTCGTCCCAAAGACGACTTCGTGGGTGCTCTTCACTTCTTTTACGTGTATGGGTATATGTTCACGAATTTGAAGATTAAATCTCCTTTTTCCCCTTTTATCTGCTCCGTTCTTCACAATATCAATGTGGTTCCCAGTCAACTTCATCCCAACAGTTGGGCCTTCCTCCGATGTTTCGAAATTCTTTGCAACGCGATTCACAAGGAACCTGAACCCTCGACCTTCTTTTATTTCTATCGCGTATCTGTCCAGCCCTCCCCGCAACGCAGCTGGGTTTCCCTGGAAGCTAGGCCTGGTCGCCAGGGCTTCAACCCTATCTGGCCTAGCATCACCTTCGATTTAGCCCGAAAATTCTTTAGGGTTGTGGTGTCCCACGAATATCCTGAGATTTTCACATATAGAGATGGCACCGCTCGATTTCCTTTCTACTGGACTCAGGGCGCGCGCCAGATAATTGACCCGTCCGAGGACTCCCTCACTCCTGAACACAAGGCTGTCATCGACTTTCTGGCCCGTCTCGCCATTTCAGATTGCTCTCGCGTGATTGGTAAATCTTCCACTTCTACCCCCCTCGTCCTTTCCACTTTCTATCAGCTTACCTTTTCCTTCTTTTTTTATTTTTAGGGCAAACTCACCGTGCCGATGAGGAGCTTCTGGCGGCCTTTGAGAAGAAAAATAACGTCACGTTTCCCCCTCGAATAAATTTGAAAGGCGACAAGGCGTCTCTGTTGAGAATCCAGGCGGGCGGAAAACGGCCCCTTGGCGAGGAGGATCCTCGCCCTTCCCCAAAAAGGTTGAATTCCGGCGAGCCTTCAGGGACCATTCCATCCCAACACGGTCTTGTCGACGGCTCACTTTCCCGTCCAACAGTTATCTCATCGCTGCTTGGTCCAAACCTGACGTCTTCCGCCAACACCCCTCCTCCACCTGTTCATACTTCCACCCTCTCCTCAGGGTCTGTGAGTCGGGGATTCCCGTATTCTTTAACTTTGACATCAGCCCAAATTGCACGAATGGATGAAGTTGTTAAGCAGTGTGGTTTGGATAATGTCTCTGAAGCGGCTGTGGCGGGAGTGCTCCACGCGTTCCACTACTATAGGCGCTCCGCCCAGGATGCTGACGAATTACGATCCGAAGTGGCGCGCCTCCGCGCTCTCAATTCTCAACTTGCTGAGGATGGCGAAGTGCTCGGCGCTCAATTGATCGCCAAGGAAAACCCCTTTTCCAAAGAACTAGCCGAGCAGTCCGCTCGTGCTGAAGTTAGTTTAGAGTTCCGCGATAGGAGGATTTCTGAATTGGAGAAAACTCTTACAAAGCTGCGGCAGGAGGCGCAGCTAGAATCGAGCGCGAAAGCAGACCAAATAGCTTTGACGGAGGCCGACCTTGAAAATGTTCGATCTGACCTGGCGAAGAAAGATGATCTTCTATCCTAAGCGAAGACTCAAGCCCTTCTTAACGCGAAGGCCTTACAAGAAAGATTGAGGTCAGAGGCTGTTGTTGCTGCCGTTTCTAAACGCGGCCGAGGCTTCTTCCTCGCCAAAGCCCAAGTCGAACATCTCCATCCTCTGATTGACCTCAGCCAGATGGGAGCCTTCAAGAGGGTTACTCCCACAGGATTGGTCGGGCCCGACGATCCTCCAGGCTTCGTCGCCGAGCGCTTCTTGACAAAAGAACACGTAGAGCCAACTCCAAATGTTAGGAGTCCTTAGATTATCTTTGCCATCTTTGTACCAAGGGTCTCGCCAACTCCAAATGTTAGGAGTCCTTAGATTATCTTTGCCATCTTTGTACCAAGGGTCTCCTCTTTTTTAAACTGAATTTCCTTCTTTTTAATGAGAACCCCGAGTTTTTACTGCTTTTGCTATGAGTTTCAATTGTACGCCTCCCACCAGGGAATGAACCATGCGGAACGTTCCTCTTGGGGAATTTCCAAACGTCTGCCCAAGTGCTTCTTTTCCACGTTCCAACGGTTTACCGTTGACCACTAGCCACGAACGTTCGAGCCTTTATTGCAAGTCGCACTTTTTCTAAGAAAAACTCCTCGAGAAACTGCTCCAGCAATAACTTCCGGAGACTGAATCGGGCTTATAAATAAGAACCAAAACGCAACAATATTTACATTTCGTATGCTTTCCAAAACATCAAGGAAATGGCTTCTTATATTGCTTGTCTGGAAGAGCTTAGGAAGAAAGCCTTTGATGAAGATCTCTTCATCAACATTAGGCATCCGTCTGAGGATCCTAACGTCTATGACCTGACCAACAAACTGTTGGGGATGGATCTGAGTCTAGAGATGGACACTATCCTCAGAGATTTCCTCTGCTTCGTGGAGGAGATTCAAGAGCTCTACCGTGGGAGCTGGATCTGCTGGAGGAAAAAGAAACGGTGACAACAGCTCTGGAGACGGTGGAAGAAGGTCCTGAGAAACAGGAGCTGAGCCGAAAACTCTGCAACTTAGAGTACAGGCAATACCGGTTGGAGCTTGAGAGAGCAGAGAAACGCAAAGAATGTAGGAGAATGAGGAGAGACCCCCCCCTTTTAAATGTATTAAGTCAAGTATTTGAATAAAAGTTTTGTTCTCGAATTGTTTTGACGTGCACTATTATGAACATACGAGCAAACAAATAATCGAGTTAGTAAATCGCCCCAATATAAACAGATAAATGAAGGAATAAATGAATAATTAAATGAGCGAAGGATAGTTAAGCGGGCGAGGAGGACGACCAGCTACTTATCTTCGCCGTTTAGCACGTGTTTTCAGTGCTAGCCTCCCAGTTTTGCGTGAGTAATTTTTCGAGAGTGTGCTACGTGTAACTAGGACTTTCGCTCGGTATTTTACCGAGGCTTTTGTTCGCACCAATATTTCCCGTAAGAGCAGGTGCAGCCCCTCCAGCCTTATTAGGTGGGGACTTACAGTTGCTCGAGGCCCAATGACCATATGAGTTTACCCGAGACTTTTGGCCTAGTTAAAAATGCTTCCCGCATTTCGGGAAGACTCGACTCGCCCATATTTCGGGGAGGTTCTTTGGATAAAGAGCTTATTCGCGCACACCGCCAACGGGTGGCGGCGGGAAGCTCATCCGCACACATCGCCTGCAGGGGCTACGGTCAGCGCTGGACTTTCCGGAGCGATTCCCAGACATCAAGTCCTTTTTGTTTCTTTATTCTTCTTTTTGAGTCCTTCAATGAGTTTTGAGTCAGGTTGAGTCCCTTTATATTTCATAATTGCATCTGCATTAGTTTAGGTGTTTTGAATCAATTTATTTAGTCTTTTTATTAGTTTAGTTAGAGAATAATTCCTATGGTCAGTTTTGAGCTGAAGTCATTTGAATTCATGAGTGTTGATTGCACATTGGGGGTCTTATTTGCTGAATTGGATGAAAGGATGGTGAATTATCATGATTAATGACATGTTCCAATGAGTTACATTGTTGTTTTGATGGTTTCTTGAGATTCTTTTCAGGTTTGATAGGTTTTTGATGGCTAATGATGATGGTTGAAAGCTAAGTTAAGAGCCATGATGATAGGAGAAGTGGGAGTTACAAAATTGAAGAAAAATCAGATGAGCCACGCATGTGCGCCATGTATACCACGCACATGCGTGGAGCTCCTGTTGGAAAACCAGATGCCCACGCATGTGCGCCGTCCGATCCACGCACATGCGTGGTGGCAAAATCTGATGCTGCGAATTGTGCGATTTTGAGCGTTTTGCCCACGCATGTGCGTGGAGGAGGCCACGCACATGCGTGAATTACCGCTGGAAACTCTATAAATAGGGATTTTGTTATTTCTTTTAGGTATCTTGTAACTTTTTGAACAAAACTTAGAGGTTTAGGTTCTTGAAGCTTGTGGGAGGCTTCTTGACCCTCTTCTTTCAGGTTTTTATTCCTTTAGTTTGCATTATGAATTCCCTAGCCATGCTTGGCTAGTTTCTCTTTGTACTTTGGGTGAAGTGAACCTTAGCTCTGATTATGGTTTAAACTTCTTATTTTCTTATATGAATAAAGTTTCTTTTCCATGTATCTTTTCTCTGAATCAATATTCTCTTGAGTGCACACAAGTGTTTTGCTTTCTTCTTTCACAACGGAAGTTGGTGAGGATTAAGGGACTTGGGATTAGATTGATTTGTTTTCTATCACTTAGGAATAAGGGTAGAAACTTATTGTGTTGGCCTGAACTTATAAACTTCATTCTTCAATTGAATTGACTAGGCACTAAGGCATTAGGTTTGGCAAATGAAATTGAATGATTTACTTGATTAAGGAATTAACAAGTAGAGGTAGAGGCTATAACATCATGGATAAGGATTCTGAACTTCATATAAGAACTTGATTTGAGAACCATAATTGGACTAAGTGGAGCTTTGCCCAGGGTACTTCTTTATCTAAATTATAATTCTTGCTCTTCATCACAAGTGTGTTAAACACCACAAACCCTCAAACTTATATTGCTTTCTTTTTCACATTCTGAACACAAAACTCTTAGAAGCAATTGATGAACAACTATCCCTGTGGTTCGACAATCTTTTGTATTACTTCGATCAATCCGTACACTTACGGAACTGCTATCACCTGCTTTCCGAGGAGGCCAGAAAAATGCAGGCGGCTCCCCGTAAACGGTTCCTCTTTTCCCCCAATTGAAGAGGTCAACGTTATCTTCTACTAGTTCACTCAAGCGTTGTTCTTGTTCCTTGGTGAGTCTAAGCTCGATTGCCAATATTCCTCTACTGGTAGCGTTCATGTCCTAGTTCTCGTCATACCACTCATTACCTTTTTGAGCGTAGAGCTTGCCTTCCCCTATCCTATAGGATTCTTCGCCCTGATTCCTCCCCTTTCTTTCGTTGCTGTCGCTCTGGCTCTGTGCTCCCAAACGTTCTTGTTCACCTTCGCCGCCTTCAGATGTCCCAATCTCGTGGCACCTCTGCCCGTCGCTAGCTCCTTTTTTGCCATACTGTTGAGGCAATGGCTATGGCACTTCCTCGCTCCCTTTTGGTCTACTGCCAGTTTCCCAATCCTTCCGCAAAGTAGGGGATACTTTACCGCAAGGTGGACCGTAGATATCACTACATGGAGGCGATTTAAGGTACCTCGCCCTATGATGACGTTATAAGCTGCCGCAACTCGCAGGACCAAATATTTTATCCTTAAGAGCTCGGCGTCCTCACCCACTCCGAAAACTATTTAACCCTACGTAGCCACGTACCTGAACTTGCTTCCCGGAGAAACCTACTAAACTTCCTGTGTATGGCTTTAAATCCTTGTCCGTCAGCCCCATCTGTCTGAACGTGTCCTCATAGATTATATCGGCCGAGCTGCCCTGGTCTAAAAGCACCCTCTGTACATTGAAACCTTTTATTTTCACCATCACTACTAACTGATCGTCCGTGTGGGCCTTGATTCCCTCAAAATCCGCGGTCGACATCACGATGTCTCGATGTGGGCACCCAAATGAACCTGGATACACCTGTACCGATGCTGTCGCCCCGACTGTTCCCTGGCCCGCTGTCGATACGTCGCCGCTAACCTCAAAACCTCCAGCGATTGTGTTCGTTGCTTCAACCATTTCTCCGCCCTCGCCGCCGTCAACTTCTTCAAATTTCTTTCCCTTCGCCGCTTGCGGCCGTCTCTCCCCGATCAGCCACCTGATTTAACCCTTCAGCATGAAACAGTCGGTGGTGTTATGGCCCTCTAGGTTGTGGTACTCACACCACCTCAACGGATTCCTCGCCTCGCTTCTGGGGTTCTTTCTACGCTCGCCGACTCTGTTCATGTCCTCAATTTCTGCGTCGAGAAGTAACTTTGCTAGATCCTTGTTTGAGCATCCCTGCGACCTCATTCGCTGGCTTGCCTTCGCTTCTCGGCGCGAGCACCAGTGTTTCTATCCCCCATTCTCGGGCGGAGTAGTTTCCCTTTATTCTTCTTTATGAATCGGCCAGCTTCTCCGAACCCGTGCTCGCGACTCGCTTCCTTGTCTTGTACCTTTTTCCTTGCCAGCGATACCTTTGCTGCTCACTCGCCCTTCCTCTTGTGTGCTTCACTTTCCGCTTTTAAGATGTCATACTGTGCTCGGGCGCGAACTTCCGTCATTGAGCATGCCAGCTCCCTACTCAGCTCACAATAAAATTCTCCCCGGGACAGACCGCTTTTGAAAGCGCACACGCACACGCGTGGCTGCAATTCCTCGAACCTCGCGGATATGGCATTGTATCGTTTCACATATTGTTCCAAGGTTTCACGTTCCTCCTGCCAAATATCAAACAGATCCTAGATCGTCCTCGGAGAGAAATGGTCAAGGAATTTTGATGAGAAATCGCGGAATTTAGCTATGGATCCTAGAGGCAGATTCGTGAACCATTCCTTCGCCGCGCCTCGAAACGTTGATGGAAGCATCCTGCATTTCACAGCATCGGAAACCTCGTACTTCGCCATCTTCGCCTTAAAACGAGACAGATGATCCTTTGGACTGGTTTGTCTGTCGTACGCCTCCAACACGAGGTTCGTCATGTCGTCCGGTACAGTCACCTCTCGTACTGCCGCCGAGAAAGGCTTGGTTCCGGCTGTAGCCGCGGCTTCCTCCTCCTCTTGATTCCACTGCCGGAGGTGATAGTACCTCAACTACTCTTGTAAACTCTCATTTTGCATCTTCAAGTCGCCACTTAACGCTCGACGTGCTTCTGCGCGGCGATGTCTATCCAACCTCGCGGTGCGCGGGGAAGAAATGTAACTTCGCTCTGGTTCTATGCCACGTCGTCCGCGAGATGGCTCCATCAGGCTCTGTTGACAAACCGAGAATTCAACGACAAGCCTCTGAATCGCACCAATTTTCACAGAAACTTGAACTTCTCCAAATCAAATTGCGAATCGTGCGGGATCCAAATCACGATCCATCAAGAAAAACTGGAGAGAAATCACACAGAGAAACGAGCTTCACTCAACCGAATCACGATCCACGTAGTCCGGGAATCGAAATCTACCGTTCCCCACAGACGGCGCCAAATGTTCTGTGCTAGAACATAGAGAGGGAAGGTAGTACCCAAAGTGTCAGGAAGGTGATGAGAATGTTTAGAGAGAGAAACTCTAACCGCTTAGAGAGATAACGTGTAACTGAATTTCAATGCTTTTATTTCTTAAATGAGCTAAGAGTCCCTTACAATTGGTATTCCCCTCCTATTTATAGAGGTGGAGTTGGGCTTTGACACCCTTAGTCTGTCCAAATGGGCCAGTTGGGCCTCGGGAAGGGAGGCCCAAGGTCATGACGCGTCCCACGCCCAAGATCGGGTCTCCTAGGCGAGGGACCCTAGGGTCTCGCCCAGTCCATACGCTCAGGGGCGGCAGCCTCTTCTGAGTGTCCCTTCTTCTTCTCGCCGTTCCTAGCGTGATGTGGTGAATGAGGTGTCGAAAGAGAGGCCTGCTAAGCGTTAGCTTCTGGATTCTAAGGTGCCGTTCGTTGGGATGGGTGGTTGTGGCCCATGTATGCAGCCGATTTCCAATGACGTTCTTTTTCCTGAGTCGGTTTCTGCAGGACGTTATGAGGTTGGCGGTGGTGTGGTGCGTATGAGCGACGACATGTTGTTTCCAGAGTTGTTTCCCTGTTCTAGCCGTGATGCGATTATGCCCTTGGTTGCCGTTGCCACCAGCGCTTCTGATAATGGAGAGCCGCAGTTGGTGGAGATTGAAGAGGCATGGTGGGCGCATGCGGTGGTGCCTTCGGTTGTCGTTGCTGTATGCGTGTATGATGATGGAGAGTCGCAGATGGTGGAGTACTAAGAGGCAGGGTGGGCACGGCTTCAGGGTTTCCAATGTTGGGCCAATCATGATAATTTTGCAATTAATTTGGTGGTATCTCCTAGGCTTGAAATCAGCAATTGCTTGTTTCATTTTAAGATGGGGTTTTTGAATTTTATATTGTCATTAGTTGCCCCACTTGGATGTAGGAGCAATTTTTTGCCGTGGATTAATGACTATTTGTTGCAGCTCTATGGAATTTGCTATGCGGCTTTTCAGGCGAACTCCACCTCTGTTTGTGTGGCTGACGACCTGTTGGCTGCGAGGGAAGGTGCTAGGGAAGGTGTTGATGATCCGATCTCCTATGCGTTTGATGTTGGTTCTCTGAGTTTTGTTGGGTTTGGCTCTTTTCGCCCAACGCATTCCAGCTTTGAGGTTGGTGAGTGTTCTGTGAATGGCTTAGATCCTGCAAGAGGCGCTTTAGATTGTTCGTAAGCTTATTCTATTTCTGTGAGGGAGGAGGTTGCCCCAGAGGCTGGTGATGCTGTCTTTGTTGATGATCCTACGCTGGATTTGTCCCCTCCGAGGCCGCGTCCTCGTGGTCGGCCTAAGAAATTTAAAGGGGTGAAGATCGGCTTGGGGAGTTCTCATCGACCTAGGGGTCGTCCTGGTAAAGCTGAGAGTGTGATTATCGATATTGCGCCGACGCCGCCCAGTCCTACTTCCCCTTCGGGCCCTTATTTCACGCGAGCAAAGAAGGCCTGGTGTTTGGCGCAGTTTGCAGGCATGTCGTTTCCTTTATAGTGATGAAGATGCCATTCGAGGGTTGGCCGAAGTTATTAAAAAGAATTTCCCTTCTATGTGTTAGGTTGTTGGCGTTTTATTTTATGGTTGGGTTGCGTCTGTCTTTTGGTTAGCTTGGCTGTTGTTCCCATCTTTGTGTTGTAACCTTTCGTATTATTAATAAATAATATCTCTTTTTGCTCTCAAAAAATAATATCGCCTTTATGCTATCAAGTTTATATGATACAACACATCAAATGGATCCATAAATTTTAAAACTGTATAAGGAGTAAATAAAACCAACAAAAAACTCATCTTTTAACGTCCTCCAACATTAATAAATATTTCAACTTATTACCTCTGGACAGGTCAACCTCCAACATTTTCCTCAAATCATCTTCTATGCTACAAAATTGTTTACCATGTAGAAAATATAATATTGAACTTATGATAAATGTTGAATTTAATTTTCATACACTTAAAACAAAAAAAATCATTCACACAGTAATATTTTCTGTATGCGTAAATGAATAGAAGTGCTTAAAAAACATTTCATTTAAAAATATTTCTATTTATATACGTCATTGTATATAATAAATATGTTTATAAAAAGGATAATATTATTTCTAATAATTATATTTCAACACATGTGCAAGGCACGACTTATTTTATTAGTTAAATTGGAAATATATTTTCTGACGTGGTGTAATTAAATTAACCAAATGCATGTTAAAAAAATATATTTGTACTAACAATTCATCAAGCTTTCTCTCTTTCAATTTAACCTCCCAACCTATAGCAGTTACAATATGATCAGGTGAAACAATCCTTGAGTAACAACATTTTTTTTTTGATACATACTACATTTTCTTTGTAAGAAAGAAACATTTTTTCTTTGTAAGGAAGAACAACATCTTTCCAAGGTATATGAGACTAATCCGACCAAAATATATGGAAAATAAAGGTGAATTAAATCTTATCATTCCAAAAAAATTCATAGCTTTTAGTCCTAACATTATTGAAATATGTGAAGTTAGTCTATGTCGTACTTTCATGACAATTTTGGTGTATTAGTGACGATTTTTAACCGCCACAATTTATTTATTTTTTGTATTAGCGGATGAAAGGATCGACTAATTTCACGCATTTCATTAATGTTAAGGATTAAAAGCTATGAAGTTTTTTTAAAAGGATCAAATTCAATTCACCATTATTTTGACGATTAAACGGGTGGATGGGTTACTGTAACACCCCGATTTTCGGGTGTCACTTTAGTAGCTCAAAAATAAAATAAAGTGGAAAAGCAGGTATTTTTTTTCGTTTTGTTTAAATGAAACGACTTGTCGAAATAAAGACTCAACTCAATCGCGATTAACAACGACTAATATACAATCTAAGTACAGCCCTCGCTGTAACTAAAAACATCGTCACGAGTGTCCTCAAGTAACGGAAAGTATCACCACATAACTGAAAGTAGTGCCCATCGGCAAATACGTGCGACCCATAGTCAGAGTCATAAGTTTTATAAATACAGTCCTCCAAGAAAGTAAGTCAGCCCAAAACGGCCTCCAAAAGACCTCCTACGTCCGACAAACTCCCTGTGATCCTCATGGAAGAGAACCACGCAAAAAGCTAATAGTCGGGGACCTACCCTGCCCCAAAATACAAATAACGAATCAGAGCTATCACAACAACAACCAAAATCTGTAACTCTAACCACCCATATCCTACACCACTATCATCGACCCTCATCAGATCATGCATGAAGTCTAGGTCCACGTTGAATGCTCAGTAGTAGTCATTTTGCTCCGGGTCCTCCCCGAACGACGAACCATCTCGAATCAGCTGTTGGACGTCTGGCAGCAGGCCGACCGCCCAAACACAAACATACACACAAAGCCAAGGCGCGAGGGTCAACTCACAAAATATAATAAATAATACAAGCAACAGGTGAAGAATAAGGGGGTATATATATATATATATATAGTTTGGATAGTAGTTAAAGAAGACAGGACCATCATGAAGATTTGATTCTAAAACTGCAATTAATGAATCTTGCGGTTTTAATAGCCTCATATCTCTTAATTTATATATATATATATATATATATATATATATATATATATATAAGTTCTACGTTGCCTACCCTAAGGTATATACATAACATATTTATCAACATCAAATCATTAAGATATATAACGATGTTTATCAACATCCAATCACAAATGACAATTGGATCTTCAACACATCAACAAATATAGTTAGGTGCATGGCGTGCCAATGCAATGTCATGCTCAAAAGATGATTCGGATAAAATGTCACCATCTCGATGGATGGGACGAGCCAAGCATCTCGCTCCGCTAAAGCATCTCGCTTTTATGAAGCATCTCGCTCCTGTGAAGCAGCACGCTCCTGTGAAGCATCTCGCTTCAATGAAGCATCTCGCTCCGATGAAGTTCGATCTGAGATCGTCCTTCGGAAAGCAGCACACTTTCCAAGAAATGTATGCATGAATGCAATATGGTTAGCCAAACAACGAAACGTCCTCACCAAGGTACGCGTGTCTCGCTAGAGTACATTGTCTCTACAATACCCTAAGGTAAACAAGGAAGTGCTAGTCACACTTGGTAACTTTCCTAGTCACTTTGGCTCACCGTCTCGATGGCCAACCAAACTGCTCAACGAGCAAAAGAATGCATCTCGGACTCACTGACTTTTCAAGTTACTTTGTCTCACCAGCTCGATGGCCAAATGAGTTGTTCAACGAACAAGGGGAATGCTGCTCGCACTCAGTGACTTTTCAATTTACTCAAGCTCATCAGCTCGATGGCCGAAAGGCTGCTCAATGAGCAAAGATGGTGCACTCGCACTTGGGGACTTTCCAATCATCTCTGGCTTCGCTTTCCAAGGAGCAAGGAGCAAAAGGTGTTATCGCACTCAAGGTTTTCCTCACACTTAGATTGTCGACCCTTCCCGTTTTCCAAACCATTTTCACATCCTAAGTCTTTTCCAAGAGGTTATCATCATTATTTAAAATTGTTCTATCTTTGATTAGTGTATTATGAATTTCATTTACAAATCAAGATCTGGTTTCGTTTGTTTCAAAACTCTATAAGTCGAAAGATCCCAATAAACTCAAATAATTTCCGAGAAGGTCTCGATCCTAAAATGGCAATGGCTTAGACCTCAGGTTAGAGCCTACCTAACATTTCCCAAACCACGTCATTAGCAATACATAACATCACGTTTTCCCACACTCCGAAATCATATAATCATGAACTATCTCAAGTGTAAGACCCAAGTTTTTAAGCTTAGAATAAGTGGAAGAGATTTCCATTTACGATTAGGCTTGATGTATCGTGAAGGAAAACCTGAACAAGAGTTCATCGAATGGAATATATTTATGAAGGAGAAAGTTCAGGAAAAGTTTAAGGATTGTATCGAAGTCGATAAAAGGTATAGCACGATCGATATACGCTTAAACCTAGGCACGATGGAAGCTAATTCGAAGTCGATAAAAGGTATAGCACGATCGATATACGCTTACACTTAAAGGCACGATGGAAGCTAATTCCAAAAATCTTCAGAGAAATGTTAGAACTTCTCTTTTTCCATATATAACAAGCGTTTCGAGGCGAAACTCTAGGATCTACGAACGTCCGATTCCAATCATCGGAAGTTTGCCGAAACTAAAACCCTGATAGTTCAAAAACCCTAGAATCAACCGACAATGAAGACTTTTTCTATTCAGATCTTCAAATGAAGATTCTACACGCGTACACCCATTTCTCTTGATGATCTCAATTTTTCTTCAGAAGGAAGTTTTCTATTCCGACATCCGATGCAAAAAGTAACTTATCGGGTAAATTAGTTTTACACCGACTTTGCATTAGTCGCCAAAAATACAAGCAGACCTCATTTTAGTTTTGGAATTCTTTCTCCAAAACATATCTTAGAATTCACGGAGAATGAAGACGGAAAAATCAGATTCGCAAAACTTTCATTTTCCCGCGTTTTGCCAACCTCTATATATAGCCAAGAAATGAGAAAATATCACAAAACTTACCCATTTCTTCCCAAGGAGGCCGCGAGTTTGCAAGGAGGAGGAGAAGAGAAGATTTTGTTCATTTCTTGCTTGATCGTTGATCCAACAGTTGCTACTTCAAGGTACCGAGGTATAGTCGCTAATCCTTACCTCTGATCGTCTTTTCCATAGCTTTTCTCTATGTCTTTCTGTGCTCATAGTTTTGAGGTTTTTGCAAAACTATCCTGATAATTCCATTTTTGATTCTAAACATCTTCCCTACGTTCTCCTGAGTATGTTTAGCTAATAATACCTCGCCGATTCTCGAAAAACTACAGTCGAGTTTCAATTTTGGTGAAAATACCCATTTTGGGGTAAAGCTTCGTCCTTTGGGCTGAAAACTATCGCCTTAGCTTAGTGCTAGTAGGATTAGTTGTCATAAACGTCGTTGGTGACGTCCCCATCATATTTGTTTTTCGAAATTTCAGTTTTGAAATTCTGAGCTAAAAATATTGACCAAAATACCCCTGCGACAGTTTTTGATCCGATAATTTTTCCGAGTTTAGAATACCCTTAGTTACGGTTAATGATAGCATAGGAACCAAGTTTGATCGAAGAAAAATCGACACACACAATTACCATGTGTGGCCGAGACTACCCTAGGAGGAGGAAGAAAATTCTTTTTTGAAAACTTGTCCTTTCGCGCTAGATTATCGTACCTCGGAGTATGTGCTACTTCGTGTAACCTTAGAGAGCATTGATTGCTGGTTTCTGATAGATTCTGAGGGAATTCTGTGGTTTTTACTCTAAAGATTATTTTGAGGAATTTCCCGAAGAACAAGGAGCTGATTGTGAAGGAGCATTTGAAGAGAACCCTGGAGAATCTACAGGAGAGGGCTTCTCACTGAACTATTAGCTAATGCTTTAGGTGTCGACGTATTCGACTTGATTTACTGTTTTTGCACTTATTTGTGTTTGATTGGGAAACGTTTTCTGAGGCTTCGGCTGACAATGTAGATTATTCATCTACTGACTGTTTTTTTTGAGTTTTGAATCATATGCTATGTGCTACATGGTTCATCTAGGATGTGTGATATCTGCTATATATGATAAGTGCTACATGTTTAAATTAGGATGTGTTGATACATGATTTATGATTGTTGGATTGTGCTAACTTAACTATGCTATTGCACATATACCTGTGGTACTGGAGAGTGAGGATAGCGGGCAGGTCATGCCGATTTTATTTTTATGAGATTTTGAGAAAGTTTGAGGGGACGGACCGAGGTTCGTACCCTATTATTGTTTTATGGATCGAGACCTTCTTAGAGGAAAATTGAGTTTGAAAATGATATTGGAAAAACCCCATTTGAATTCACGTAAGAACTTGGGTTGTTCTGTCTAAGGCAAGAAGGGCTTTTTATGAGGCATTGTGCCCGACCAGCTTACCAGAGAACTTCTCGGGCCATTACTTGGGTGATGATGGACCTTTTGTTTTGAGACCTTCTCCAGGGAATCATTGGAATTATAGGATCTTGGAAACTAATAGGATTAGAGACGAAACTTAAACAATTTCATAATGAACCTCCATAATGTATTAAACAACCTCAAAACCCTTAATATAATGATAAAAGACTCAGACGAAAGTTTAGGGCTTGAACATTAAGTTTTGAAAATGAGAAGTGTCGTCGAGTCCAAGAGTTGAGAAAACTAATAAGTTTCTGAGTATGTTGATACTCCTTCGCTCTTTGAGCAGTTTGTTTAGCCATCCAAGGGATGAGCCGAGAAGCTTCACTGAGGCGTGAGACCTTGTGAAAGCGTGAATCTTCACTGAGGCGTGAGACCTTGTGAAAAGCATGGATCTTCACTGAGGCGTGAGACCTCGTGAACAGCATGAAACTTCATTGAAGCGTAAGACTTCGTGCAAGTGTGTAAATTCACTAGGGCGTGAGACCCCGTGAAAGCATAAAACTTCACTGGAGCGTGAGACTTCGTGATGGTGTAAGACTCCACTGAAGCGTGAGACTTCGTGAGAGCATTGATGACTCGAAGAGTTATCGTGAGTGTTTGCACTCATTTTATGATTAATTGTATTTTGTCGCAGAATCGACTTTACCTTAGGGTAAGCTTTTAGAGACATTAATTTAGCTAGAACACGTGGCGACGTGTCGAGTGAGGTCGGAGACGTTGTTTGGCTAATCACTTTGCATTCATGCACAAATTTTGAGGTTAATACACGGCGTGATACCGGACCTCGGTGGATTCCAAAATGGTCATAAGACCCGGATTTCCATATAAGAACACTGCGGTGATTCTTAGTAACAGATGGAAATGGCAGACCTTTGGGTTCACTGCTGATCTAACTACACTTTGTGTGGTGTAAGAGACACGCGAGCGGAAATGGTCCCACCGTTGCTGGTGCTAGGATTGACTCGTTGATGCTCATCCGTTCCGGAATGCATTTGTTAACCAGCATTGCATTTCATGCAACATACATACTGACTTAGTTGCTGAGTGTGATTGATAATTGTTAATCCTATTTGATGCATGCTAATTGTTATTATCGTCTTTTATATTCATTGTGAAATATACAACCCTAGGATGCTATCTCTAACTTATAAGCCTAAGTGGCTACTCCTTGTCTTTACCTATTGGATTTATTATTTATATAATTCTTTGGAGTTGACCCTCGCGTCTTCTGTGTGTGTTTTGGCGGACAACGCCTTTTGTCAGATGTCCATAGCGGACTGGTTCACAATGGTCCACCCTTCGGGGGGGATTAGGTATGAGATGATAGACCAGGACGACCCCGGTTCGTGGGTGGTTGACCCCGCTAGCCATCGTGCGACGTACTCGGGGCGGATCATGGAGGACCATGTAGATAGGGTAGGACACTTGACGTCAGGAGTGCTGCGGAGATGCACTGTCAGTTTCAACTTGCCACCTGGGGTGCACTGCGGACCAGGATTAGGAGGAGCACCACCGCCACCGTCGTCTTCGGATGATGAGGACCCCTCAGAGGAGGAGCCTGTGGGAGTGCATTCAGCAGAGTCCAGTTCACCCACCGTTGATGTTATAGATGATCATGGATCGGGCCCTAAGCCCGTGAGTCCAGCACCGGAGCGCATCGCGGTTGCGAGAGGAGGACGGGTAGTGTATGTAGACTTGGTCGTTCTGGATTCTGATTCAGACGACGATCATGCTAACATGTAGGATTGAGTGTTAGTGTGAGCTCCTCGAGATAGGATTAGTGTAGGAGTAGAGTCTTAGCTCTGACTGTCATTTGTTTCTTTGGGGACAGGATTCCCACCTATAGCTTTTTGTGTGGTTTCTCTACGGAAATCACAGAGAGTTGGTTGGACTAAGGGGTCTTGTTTTAGGCCGTTTGGGCTGCCTTATTCTCATTTTTGAGGGATAGTGTTGCAGACACTTGACCTTTCTTTTGGATTGTACCTTTTGCCTATGGGCGTTACCTTCTGTTACTTCCCGTCACTGGAGTTTTACTCGTGACGTGGTTTGCTACTTAGAGCGGGGGCTGTATTTATATTATATATTAGTTCTGTTATCTTTTGTTGGGAGTTTATTTCTTTCAGTCTTTGGTTCTATTATCGAAAAAAAAAATATATTCACGTTTTACCGCTTTAAGTTTTCTTTTTGGTTACTAAAGTGACGCCACCGAAATCAGGGTGTTACATCAAGTCAGTACAATTCAATAGAGCATATGCAAGACATCGTAAACTCAACAGAAATAATGACATATAGCTCATTTCAATATTCAAACATAACAACAGTCAAATCATAAACACATATATCAACACATCCTATGATTAACCATATAACACATAACATTTGAATCAATCAACAACAATCAAAACGATAAGTAAATCCCAATCGACAATGTCAGCCGAAGCCTCAGAAAACGGAGACACACGTCTCAATTAGTTCACTCAGCCGAAGCCTCCAGAAAACATTTCCTAGTCAATCAACAATCAAGTGCATAAACAATAAATTAAGTCGAATTGATCGACGCCTAAAACATTAGCTAGCAAGGTAAGTTGCCCTCACCTTAGCCAATTTCCATACTGAGGTGCAGCTCCGATTCGAGCACATCTTTGTTTTCCCGTGTAAGCTTGCTTCCTTTTGTCCTTTGGCTTTGTCGCCAAGCGCTCCCGTTATTCGTACCAAAATCCAAGTTCTGAAAGCTTGTCGACGAAGAGTCGCCGGAGAAAGTTGTGGTTCGTGTGGTTGACAGAGGAACTTTCGCTAGAGACACCAAAGGGATAGTGTTTCTTCATCCTTACAAGGCCAGGAACTCAAAGGCGCTGTCCGTTTCCCCAAAAAGTCGACGGTTTGCTCAGAAAGTCAAATTGTAGGTCGGCGGAGCTCGCCGACAAAAGTTGTCCAAAATTGAAATTGATTGAGGGCTATTGTTCTCCTCGCGGCAAGGATCGTCGTGGTGCACTCTGTTTTTCATCAGTCACCCGAGTTGATCGGAAAGCGGCTCCGAAGGCGGCAGCGGCGGTGGCGACGGCGACGGAACGACAATCCGGAACATGGGTTTTGTTGTGGACGTCGCAAGGGTTCCAACGGTACTAACCTCGCTGTGAACGGAGGTCCGAGTACACCGGAATCGAAGGTTGAAGTTTGCGATGTCGGCGCGTTGCTCTGTTTTCACGTCTTGCTTCCTCTGTTCTTGTTCATGGAGCTCACCATGGTGCTCTCGGTTGGTGGTTGTTGCTTGTGACCTTGAACCAGAAGAGGTGGTGACTCGCGTGGAAGAAAGGAAGAGGAAGGGAAGGTGATGGTGGTTGATTGTGGTGCGTTAGGGAGAAGAGGAGGGACCGTGGTGGTGTTGGTTGTCCAGCCAAGAAGAAAGAAGAAGAAAACAGCATGGTGCCATGGCTCTTGGTAGCTAGAGGAAGAAGAATAGTGATGGGTGGTAGTGTAGTGAAAAAGCTGAATTATAGCATGGTGTTGGTGGCTTTAATGGTGGTGCTGCCATGTTTGGATGTGAGGAAAGGGAGAAGAAAAGAGACTTGGTGATGGGAAGAATGAGAAGGCATGGTGTGCGTGTTGTGGGTTGCTGCGGCAAGAGGAAGAAAAAGAAAACAAGAAGGAAGAAAGAAAGAACAAGAACATGGTCTGGTGATGTAATTCACATTGGAGGAAGTAGAGAGAATGGAAAGGTGTGCTGCTTCAGTAAGGAAAGAATGCATATATATAAGAAGAAGAAAAGAATTAATGAAGATGTGAGTGGTGAGAATGAGTTGCAGCAAGTTGAGAATAAAAAGAAAAAGAAAAGAGTGAGAGGGATGTCGACAGAGTGAGGGAGGATGAGGATGAGTGGTTTAGATATTTAGGAAAGATATTTTGTAAACGGGTATGAATTGATTTAGACACTGAAGAATTTAGCTCACAGAGTTAAGAGAAAAATATATAATTGATATATAATTATACTAAAAATTATGAGGAACTTTATGAAATAGTAAAATATGAATTATGATCACTTTTAGCAAATTAAAATGATCCATGAACAAAGAAATGAGTAGAAATTAAGATAAAGAATAATTGTTAGATAATTAGAACAAATATGATGTTGTCATATTATGCAATTAAGCTAAGTATCCTTCCATAAAAGGCCGATACTTGTTTCACATTCATTTTAAATGAGAAAATGACTTGAACGCAGTCTGCTTCAAAATGCCGCAGAACTACTTTTTGCAATTGATGTCAGATGAGAAAACTTCCTTCTGAAAAAGATTAGAAACATTGAAAGAGATCGGTACACATGTGTGAAATCTTCATTTGAGGCTTCGAATAGAAAATGTCTTCATCTACAGTTTATTTAAAGGTTCTTGAGCTATCAGGGATTCAGTTTCGGCAAACTTCTGAAAATTGGAATCAGTCGTTCGTACATTCCGAGGTTTCGTGTCGGAACACTTGTCATGGAAAGGAATAAGAAAAGTTCTTATATTCCTCTAAAGATCTTTGAAATTCGTTTCTACAGTGCTTTAAGAGCGGATTAGCCCTTTACTAACGCTTTCGACCTAAGTTGGACGTGAATAAGGCTCGTGCTATAACCTACCGCGACTATAGTACTATTCTTAGTCATATCCTGAACTTTCTCCTTCATTAATTCATTAAAATTAGTGAACACTCATTTAGGTTTCCTCTCACGTTTACACTGTAACCTAGGCATGAGTCGGAAATTAATTAATTATTCTAATTCTAAAAATGTGGGTCTTACAGTTTCGGTTGGGTAAAGCTTCTCTCTTTGTGTCTTTGACTAAGCCTCCCATTAAGGATGTGTTGGATATTGTCGCTAAAGTCTCTGCTCATCGTCATGTCTCTGGGAATTCAGTTTGTGATCTTGGCGCTTCTTCTTGGAGGGATGTTGTTTTGGGGTTAAAGAAGGATTCTCAAACGTTATGGATGTGGTAGAACCCCTTGCTTCTAATAGGGATGGAGTTCCAGTTCCGTGGTTGACAAATTTGGAGGGATTTTCCGCTGTTGGCGATTGTGGCGAGTTGGGGTTGAGAATCCTTGACGATGTCCTTGTCTCTGAGGCATTTGGATTAGTTCTGCAAGATGACTTGAACTTTGTTGTTGGAGGGAGGAATTCTTTTCTTTACCCTGAAATTTGATGTCCTTCTAGAGTAGTATAAGAAGAGGAGGTGCATGTTGCTTCTTCTATGACAGAGGTATTTAATGAGTCACCTTTTTCTAGTTTTTACTTCTTCTAAGGCTGTTAGCATGTTGGAAGTTGGTCCTTCGCAAGCCTTGTCAGTGTTTCTCCAAGTATTAATCAGCTGGGTATTAGAGGAATTGTCTTTAATGATAACTTAGTGGGTGTTGTTTTGGTAAACCTCTTGCGTAGCCTCGTCTTTAGAGAATGGAAGGTTGTTATGGATCTGTTTTTAGACAGTTGGTTCTCTTTGTCTTTTCTGAGATCTTCCCGTGATGTCTCATTGATGGATGCTTTTCTTAGCCGTTTTTTGTTCGATTTACTACCTCTTTGTTCTCTTCTTCATTCAGCTGAGACGGTTGGTGTGGGAGCCCACGTGCTTGACTCGGTTCATCCTAGTCTTGCTGATGATGTGATCGATTTCTCTCTCTCTAGGCCTGAGTGTTGATGACCCTATTTTAGTAGTGTTTTAGGGTCATTTCCTTGAGAGTTTTGAGTCTTTTTCTTTGTCTCCTGCATTGTTTCATGCATTCTCATGCATTTTTATCTTTATTTAAGTTTTGGTTTGGTTTTAGTAATTTTGTAGTTTTATAAGGGTCTTTCTTGCATTTTTATAGAGTTTAGGACTTGCATTAGTTTTGCCATGGTTTTGTGAGGACTAAGGTGATTAAAAACCCTTTGAATTTCTTGATATTTCTCCTTGTCTTGGTCCTTAAGTGCTTCAGCAGGTAACTCATGAAGAGGGAACACCAAATGCTTGAAGAATTGATGGAATCATTCAAAGGGGGGGGGGGTTAAAAAAGCCAAAAAGTCACCAGAAATGAGTGTCTGGCGCCCAAGCGCCCATGCCTGGCGCCTGAGCGCCAGCCTTCCAGATGGGGAATTTCAGCTTCTGCCTTATGGGCGCTCAAGCGTCCTAGGGCAGCGCTTGGGGCGCTTGAGCGCCCCTGCTCGACCATTTTGCCTATAAATAAGGCCTTAGGCCATTTTGTTCAGAACTTATGACTTTTTCTTAGAATTTTACAAAGTATTGAAGCTTAGGAAGTGCTTTTGGGGCTTGAGGAAAGCTTCCACCTTGTATTTTCCAGGTTTTCTTTACATTTCTTGTATGGATTTCCTAGCCATGAGTGGCTAGTTCTTTTTATGCTTTGGGTTTTAAGTGATTTCATGAATCTCTAGTTGTTAATTCCTATCCATATGCTATTGTTCTTGAATCCACTTTGTATTTCAATTCTATATTGCATGATTAGCTTGGGTGCACTCTTGCTAAAGGCTAAACTATAATCGTATCGGAAGATTGTTGTGGTTTAAGGACTTGGGTTGAAATTGATCCTTCTAAGCTTGCTTCTAGGAATAGAGTGAGGGTTGTGTTTTGTTGGCCTGAATTGCATGATTTAAAAACTCATATAAATGACTAAGTACACAAGGAATTGGGCTTAGCTTTTTAGTATGGGAGAATTGCTCATGTGAGGAATCAATGAGTGAGTAACTAGGCTAGAACAACAAGGGATTGATTCAAGGTTCCATTTGCATAGGGTAGGTTGATTAGAGAGGATTGGATGAATGTTCACCCAAAGCATCTTTATCAATTGATATTTTCATCTCTTTGTTACATACAATCAAATCAAAATCTGAATTTTACTTGCTTTCAAAACTCACAAGCTTCAAGCTTAAACCATAATTCTCACTCACGGTCCCTGTGGATTCAATATTAAAACCCGGAGATATCTGTGCACTTGCAGATAGTCCAACAAGTGTCAGATCCTGTTTGAAGATGGTGGGGTCGCTCCACATCAGCTCTTTGATGTGACAGTTGGTTTGGTTGCGCCATCCTAGGATGCCTTTGTTCCTGATGTTTCTCTTTCTCGTAGGAGAGGGCGTCCAAAAATGGTCAAGAGAAGTCGTAAGCCCTGTCATGTGCACTGTGTGAGTTCTGTTCTTGCCATGAACTTTAAGAGAGGGTATAGCCCCTAGAGTAGAGAGATTGAACTTAGAGAGAGAAAGTATAACTGAATTTCATGTGTTATTTAGCAAATGAGTCAAGAGTCCCTTACAAATGATTACCGCTCCCTATTTATAGTTGGGTATATGGGCCTAAATGAGCGTAACTGCCTCTGTTGGGCCGGTTGGGCCTCGTTTTGGGAGGCCCAATTCCCAGTCTGGGCGACCGCCACTTGGTGGGTAATCCCTGGGTGTAGGCACGCTAGGGGCTAGCCCGGTCCACCTGTCCACAAGACACCGAGCACGAAGCATGAGGGCTAAGTGTGTCTTAAAGGTCATAAACAATAAATTACAAACGCTACTACGTAAAGTAAATAGGTCGCGCCAACATGGCATTTAAAAAGCAATCAAATTTTTGCAAGTCCACCAGCCCACGAGTCCACGAGCGGCGGTCGTGGTGAGTTTGGTCGCCACGTTTGAGGGGCGATTGTGGTGAGTTTGGTCGCCAAGCACATGCACACGTTAGAGAAGTGGAAAAGTCAGCTTATCTCCAAGATCTCAACTGCCCCTCTCGAAACGTCACCTCACCTCTTAAAGTCACGAAATCCGAACCAATCATACGTTATAACTTCCCCCAAGATTGCAACGCTTGCTTCCTTCAAGGCAATCATCCCTTTTCGTCATCATGAGGCACGACTCCCCATCATCCACATGCGACTCAGCGACCATTCAAGACCTACACACGTCCTATGCCAACAATCACCCCCTTCCTATAAAGACCCTCATTCTCCACCATTTACCACTTTCGAATCCTCTACTTTTCTCATCCTTAATATCCTCCTAAAAACCTCTGGCCAGTCACCACTCCGGCTCCGTCGCTTTCCATCCTTTTGGATATCCCTTGTTCACCTCTTTCCCTGGTGAGTTGCCTTCTCCGATTACCGCGTCTTGCTTTCAAACCCCCCCGGCCACCCCCTTTTTTCTTTCCTTCATGGCATCCAAGCGCCAAACCAGAAACTCTTCTCGTCGCGCCACCCTAGCTTCTCCCTCACGGCGCGTGCCGACGCCCGGGGTACCAATTGAACCCTCTCTCCCTGGCGGGATTCCCCTCGAGGCATCAGAGGTTATGGCCTTCCAGCTCAGAACCTTCGCAACTTTTCCTCTTTCTGCCAAAACGGTGAAGGTATGAAAAACACTAGAAAGGGGGGTTTGAATAGGGTTTTGCAATAAAAACGTTTCCTTTGAAGTTTCTTATAAAACACTTGGTAGCAAAGATAGAAGGTGCAAAGGATAAAGAGAAAAGCACACAGTGATTTTATCCTGGTTCACTTGAACAAATCCTCAAGCTACGTCTAGTCCACCCGTTAATGTGATTTCTTCCTTCGTTGAATGAAGGTAATCCACTAATCAAAGGTTGTTACAACTGTACTAGCACAACTGGCTAAGTGACTAACACACCTAAGAACTAGCAACCACTCAGACACACAAGTCTTAGTCTTCTCAAGGATCCTGACCTAACTGGTCCCTTAAGGAATACAAACAATATGATCAAAGTTTGGGTTTACAAAGAGTTCTTCATAAACAAGCAAGGTGTAAATAGATTTAGAACAATGAAGGAAATGATTGCTAAGGTATTCGCCGATAGTAATTTGATTGCAATGAGTTTCTTAGCATTTTCTTCCTTTTTTCAGACTTTATACACTCCAAGCCTTGAGTGATATTTCCGTTGTGAAATTCTATCCGATTGAGGGTACTTCTGGAATTTCCAGATCGTACAGTGGTTGATCCTCATTAGGTGGCGACCAGGATAGTACAGTGCGATTGTACTATTTGATAGTGACCCTTGCCTTTTGCATTTGACTTCTGATCTTCAGAGGCGCTTCAAATTTGAACTTGTGAAGCTTCTAATCAGAGTCACGAGGATGCTTAGATCTTTAGAACTTCAAGTCTTCAGCATTTGGACCATTCTGGTCTTCAGAGTAGAAGCACTTGGTCTCTAGAGCCAGCTTTCTTTGGGTCTTCAGAATCTTCAAGTCTTCAGAGTCTTTGACCGTTCACTCAGAACTTCTAGTCTTCAGAGTCTTTAGCACTTGATTCTTCAGAAACCTCATCAGAGCTTTTATCTTCAGAACATCTGAAGCAATACACTACCGTTCATCAGAACTTAGTGAGTGCAGAAGCGGTTTATTGGTCAACACTTTGGTCTTTGACTTCTGATGAATTCCACTTTCAATCTGAATCAGAACCTGTTTGTGTTCATACACAAAATATATACTTGTTATCATCAAAACCTAGAGATGTACAACAGAACCAATTCTTGGTCTAACAAACGATCCCCTCCAAAGAAGCCATCAACGAGCCCTCTGATTACGGGAACCACGATTTCGTTTCAAATCTTTCCTCAGAAATTGGGGGCTTCTGTCACGAGATTCCCCTGGACAACATCCTTATCTATGGTGGTTGCACGGATGATGATCGTCCCTGGCAACACCGTCCGAACGGCGACCATCGTAGCTTCCACTTCTTTTACATCTACGAGTACTTATTCACTGAGTTGGGGATAAAGCTTCCCTTCTCCTCTTTTTACTGCTCCATTCTGAGCGACATCTGCGCTGCTCCCTTCAAACTGCACCCCAACGCATGGGCGTTCATGAAGTGCTTTGAGATCCTCCGCGACGCCATTCAATGCGATCCATTGCCCACCCACTTTTTCTACTTCTATGACATGGACGAAAAGTCCTTGCAGTCACGCGGCTGGGTATCTCTGAAAGCCAGGCTCGGCTGCAAGCGCCTCAACCCCTTTAAATCCAACGCCAAATCCAAGGGCTGAAGGAGGCCCAATGCCCAGGTTGGGCGACCGTCACTTGGTAGGTAACCCTTGGGCGTAGGCACCCTAGGGCTCGCCCGGTCCAGGTTCAGTTGCGGTTGATGGTGAAGGTCCCTCCTCGAGTGCGATCCTGCCTCGTCTCGTCTTGCTCTGCTGGATTCTAGGAGCACTCCAGGTGGTTGGCAAGCTTGTGGGTTGTACTTTTGACGGTGGGGACGAGGCAGCTATCTGCGGTCTAGCATAGAAAATTGAGGAGTGGTGGCTGCCCAGAGTGATGATTCTCTACTCTTGGTGTTGTCTTTGGTTCTGGTTTAAGTCTCTGGTGTTGCTTCCGTTGGTTTTTCTCTTCTGTTTAAGCGTTTGTATATTTCTGCGGATGATTGATGATTTTTGTTTTTGTTATTGTTACCGCCCTATTCTCGAGCTTAGCCTATTTCTTCTTTACTATAATTAATATATTTGGACTTCAAAAAACAAATTAACCTTATTTACTAAAGGTTAATGCTCAAATTAGTCCCTGAGTTTGTAAGCAAATTTGATTTTAGTCTCTTTGAGACTTTTTGATTGTCAATAAATATTATTTTTTCTTAAAAGGGACTAAAATTAAATTCGTTTAGAAACTCATAAACTAATTTGACTATTTACGCTAGAGTAAACTTTAACACTTGATGATCCTGCATTCCTGCATTTCCGAACTTGGAAGGAAAAAAAAAAACGTAACAAAAAAAGAAGAAATCCCACTTTGGAACTCAAGTGAAGCTAAAGCTGTGACTTGTCTTGTGTTCGATTGCTGGTAGAGTGGTTGCGAAATCGAAATCTCCTTTCAGAATCTCAACAACAGTGAGTCGTGACTCGCGATCCTCACTCGCAATGCACGCTCCCGATGACGTTCGCAATCTCCCCATCGACATCACCTTCTCTCGTCTCGGAGGTACCAAAATTCTTCCTCTTCTCGATTTTACCAATTCATTTCTCTTTTGCTGATTTCTGATTTTGAATTTGTCACCTTTGAAGAATGGTTGGTCGATCGCAAGAGAGTGCCCGGGGATTGGCGGAAGCGCGTGGTGGCGATCAAGGCTCGAATTTCCAAGGAATTCTCGTCTCTCCCCAAGGATTCTGATCCCTTTTTCCAAACCCTAGACCCTGAAGGTTACCCCTTTTTTTTCAGTTCATGTGTTTTAATTTGTATTCTAGGAAGAAATGTATTATGAAAATGATGGTTTTGATATAAGAAATTTTGGTGGGTGGGCTTACATGATAATAAGATAGGGATTAGAAGCGGGCATTTGCAGCTACTGAATTGGTATTTGTTTTCAGGGATTGGTTATGTGGAGGCCAAGGAGATATATGATATTCTCTTGAAGTCTACTCCAGAAAGCAGGAACATATTTGGTCGCTTGTCCGGTGCTGCGGTAAGATACATCGAAATTGAGTTTTAGACACTGTAAACATAATCATTACTAGTACTATGGAAAATGCTTGTTGGTAAGAATAATGATCCATAATTTCTGTATAAACGGTTGGTTACAGAAATATTCATCGTTTTTATTCTCTCGCTTATTCCCACCTTGATTTTTATGTCTCTAGTGTCTACTAGTCATCTTATATTAAATTGTATTTTTTATAATCATCATCATCATCATCATCATCATCATTTGGGTAGGGTGCATGGGAAGCAATTGTGCGGTCTTATGAGAAGGATCATGTTTTCCTTGGCGAGGCTGCGCAGATTATGATTCAAAATGTGAACTATGAAATGTAAGCATTGTGATCTTTTTCATTTCCATTACATTTTATGAAGAGAGTTGTGTGTGAGCATTAGCTTTCTTCTGTTTCTTGTGAAAGTTTTGGTTTTTTAACTACTATGCTGTTTGTTTCTGTTATGAAGACCTTACCAGAAGAAGCAGGTGCAGAAGATTCAACAGCAGTTGTTGGAATTAGATCGCAAGGAGGCTGATATAAAAAGAAGTGCTGCACTCTCAGCGGCCAAGTATGCTGAAGCTTGTCAGGAGCTTGGCTTACAGGTTTGCATTTGTGGGTTGTTTGAGCTTTGGCGAAATCAGTTTACTTGTTTTTTACAATGAGATTTTGATTGATTATATTGTTTGGCAGGGGAAAAATGTTAGACTGGAACTTTTGGAGACTGCAAAATCACTTCCAAGCACATTTAGCAGTATTTTGGAGGTTGTGAATAGTGACAACATGTCACAGGCGATTGAATATTATTCCAATTTTGTCAGAGACGCTCACACCGAAAAGGATGTAAGTGTGTTCATTTTATACTTCTTATTGATACCTGATGCAGTGCTTCTGCAACACGTGAATCATGTCAATAGATGTATGGACTTAAGGTTGATATGGTTTGATACATACATTAATTAGGATTAAACTATGACTGCAGAGGTCTTCCGGAGCTGTACTACAAAACCTGAGGAATATGTGTGAAAATCCCCCATCTTTGAATGTTGCTATTGGTTCTGAGATGATTAATGATGTTAGTGTTCACTCAAACAATGATGAATTAAATCCTGCAATAAGCTATGTCGAAACTGCTGCTCCTGATATTGACTGGGATATTTCAGTGGAGGGTTCACAAATTGATTGGGACATTGGAACTGTGGAAGAAATAGAGGATACTGGTAATGGCTTGGGTCCTTATGAAATCATTAATGCCTCTGATGCCATACAGGCTTCTTCACCACCCAAGGATGTCGAATCTGATCCAACAATATCAAACCAAGAACTCGGCTCGCATGCAGATATATCTTGGGATATTAGTGTTGAGACTCCTCAAGTTGATGTTATTGATGATGTTTGCTCGTCAAATGTAGAGCTGGGCAATCAGACTTCTCTTCCGGATGCCTTATCTCAGTTGACAGAAAACAAGGAAAAAAGGAGCCAGCTTTTAGATACAGAGTACAGAAATAAGATTCTTGATGACCTATATGAGGTATATAATATCTATGCTTACTTGTCTTTATTTTATTAGGTTCTTGGTTTTATTCATATAGTTTCAAAATATTCACCTTAGGCAGGAATGAATATAAATCTAGCGAATTTTGTTTGCATTCTTTGCTATGCAAGTACTAAGTAGTTACCTACACTGTATGAACTTGTGAGTTTGATCTTTTTCTCCTTACATCCATATTAAATCTTAATTTCATACTGTTTTTTTATACCAACAGTTGAGATCCTTTTTAAATCAACGGTTGGCTGAGTTGAAGAATGAGGAAACTTTGTCGCTTCAAAATCAAGTTCAGGCAGTTTCTCCTTTTGTACTACAGCAGTATGCTGCTGATGCTATAGAAACAATGCAAAATGATGTTTCCTTGGCAATTTCATTGCTTACAAATAGAACGACAAGGGATCTGATTATGATTCTCAACTCCAAAAGGTACTACTTGGTATTTAACACCTAGGATTATCATTCTCAACTCTGAAAGGTACTACTTGGTATTTTATACCTAGGATTTCATGCTTATGAGAAGCATGTTCACTGAGTTAAATCCAGCTGTCATATTTTCTCAGTTTTCTGATGACTTAATGAAGGTGACCTTAAAAAGTTCTTTTTAATATGCAAAGATAAAGTTTACATCCTGAATTATCTAATTTTTGTTTGAACCTTGTCAATAAGATGATAGTTTGGATCCTGAAGGACAACTGATTTTTATTTTTGTTTCAAACACAAACTAGAAAATGATTTCAGTTTGTGCCATACTTGGTCAAGATATGTTAATTTAGAAGATTGGTATGTTTAGCCTGCATGACAGAAGAGTTGAAGGCTTAGGCAATTGATTTATACAAAGATGCTGATTTCTTGAGAATTTCAACTTGTGTTGTGTATATAGGTTTCTATTTTTCCTGTATTGCTGTGTTACATGAGAGGCTAAAGTTGCGTGTGCTCCTCTTGGGTCTACATCTTTTGAAATGTGAAATGTTTGGGAATATAGGATCAATTGACATCAGATGTCAAACTTTTACACTTACACCACTTAATAACTATTTCTAAAATGCGAAATTAACCAATCCAATTGTTTTGATGATCTTTTATAGCAAATTTCATAGAAATTGAACATTCATACTTTATGCAATCTAATAATGAACCTTCACTTATAATGAAATAACATATATACAGTAAAATAAAGTGCTGTGCTGAATTTGATCCTATCTGCCCCTCACCCCCAACAAAAAAAATACTCTCTCTCTTGTATACATACTAACAGCAATTATCATGTAATGCTTAATTTGTCTCTTCCTTCTAAGTACTATTCCTATTGTATCTGATCTGTGTATACTTATTGTGGTTTTGGACCCAAATTTCAGATTTCTGGACAGACTTGTCAATTCATTGGAGGAAAAGAAGCATCATGAAGTCAAGTTGAAAGAGGGGTTGAAGGACTTGGCTACGAAACGAATGGAACTGCACAATTCTCTATCTTCATCATGGCCAAAACAAGTGAGTTCTACTGTTGTGTGCTTACTCCTCTTTAGGGAAGAGTATTCATAACGTTCAAGTAAATTCATGCATGAATTGTCGAATTCAAGACTTGTTCACATATAACCCTCTTTCTTTCCGTTGCCCTTATGCTCTGCTCCATATGCATCTATTCACAACTGAACTTTGCATACTATTCCCCCACATACCCCCTTGCACTGGCCAGTGGCCACTATTTTTGTACAAGAGATAGACTAAGTGTTGAGTGAATTGCAGGATGCAGCTCTGGCAAAAACAAAGAAGCTGAAAAAATTGTGTGAGGATACACTTTCATCCATGTTTGATGGAAGGCCAGTTAATATAATTGGAGAGATCAACGCACTTTTGACTAGTGGTCTTGGAGCTTGAATAAGAGAAGCTTCTTCTAATATATTTTAGGCCTATAGGTGGACAATGAATCCTAAGAAAAAAGGGAGTTTTATGGGACATGGCCATATCTTTCATTTTTTTTTCTTACTTTTTACGTTACTTGGTCATTGTTTTTGTAAGATGAAACTTTTAAAACGCAAAGGATCCATGATGATAATCTTAGCGACATTTTATGAATGGAGTAGCTTTTGGACTCAGTTCTACCTATTAGAGACAAATAATTTTCATGTCAGCAACAATAATAACAAGCCTTTTTCTACTAGTTGAGTTCGGCTGAATTTATGTTGGCACTCATACGGGTACGGAGTACGTGGCGGTATGGGGTACGGATCTGGATAGGTACATGTTTTTTTTTTTAATAAATAACGAGTATTATATTTAAAATATATTTAAGCACAGGAGATTATCTGTTGAAATATAATTTCCTTATAATTATATGTTTGTGCTTTTCTTTTAGCTTTCCTCTTTTAACCAAGAAGGATATTATATTTCAACAAATTAGCAAAACACCTTTATAATTTAGAAAAAAAAATAATCTACGAAGAAACTAAGATATTGGGAAAATGAAGATTTGTGCGCATTGTAAGAAAGAAATTATGATTTTAGTAATTTATCAACCATTGATGCCGGGTCAAGAAAGAATGAGAATGAGATAGAAATGGTCAAGAAAGAATGAGAATGAGATAGAAATGGTCAAGAAAGAATGAGATAATGAAAGCACCTAACTGAAGTGCATAATTACTTTTGCATTCAGCACTAATCAGATTACAACGAGCCAAGCCAGAAAAGTATGCAGGCCAGAAAAGTGTCTTGAATTTCATATTGAAACTTACAGAAATTGAAAAAACAAAAACAAAAACTTACAAGAAATGTCAGGAGATGGATGCAATCATATTAATGCCATTGATATATCTAGTCAGTATACTCCTCCAGCACTCGTAAAATTTACATTAGAAAGTAACATTTTTTGTTCTTCATTAGAGACGGGCTTACAGGAAAAAACTAAAATAGACTTTAATTTCTAGCATGTTAATGTCAACCAGTTTGCACAGACTATATAGCTTCTATATTACCGAGTTAGTACATTTCAGGCAGACACATAGCTCAATGTGGGTGATGGCATAAAGGGGAAGGTGGTAGTATCAAATTCAACACCATCTGCTTCACCACTCTTTGACATGTCGAGCTTTTGTGAAAATGATACAAGAGAGTCCACGATTTCAGACATTGGAGGTCGGAATTCCTTTACAGGCTGTGTCAAAAATACACGTTTCATTGCAACCCAAAGAATAGGAGTGAGCATAATTTGTAGAACTAACATGGTGTCACACAATCAATTGAATTTATTTTTCTAACTAGTGTTACTTGATATATAAGAGCCAATATGGTCATACCTGAATGCAAAGGGAGATGATATCAACAAAACGAGAAAGAGCTTTGGATGAGAATGTCCTTTTAATTGCCGGATCCACCATATGCTCCAAGCTGTTGCTATCATGAAGCCTTGATGAAGCCCATTTTGCTAGATTTTGCTCTTCCTTTGGCCTAGAACTGTGTTGCAAAGAAAAACAGAAACCATCATTCACAAATCTTGGATGCTACGTATTTTTTTCTTTGAGGGTGGGGGAAGATAGATGAAATTGAAAACATACCTATCGAAAGGTTTTCTTCTAGTTAACAATTCCAGAAGCAACACCCCGAAGGCAAAGACATCACTCTTAGTGCTGCAAATTCCCCGTTGGCCATGATCAGGTGAAGTGTAGCCTGTGTCTGTAATAGCAATCTCAGAAGCCTGTTTTGAACAAACATCATAATCAGTGGCCCACATCCATGGTATAGGTACATTAAATAGGGTTCATTTTGCAACTCTACTAAAATTTAAGCAGCTTTCACCTATACCTAGAAAGTGCAATCACTTAAAAATTATCATAGAGCTTCCCTTTTATTAACAATAAATCACACGAAAGCTAAAACTAACTGTGAAGATTGAGTAAATACAACATTTATCAAACAAAGAGGGCAATCTTTTTGCTGTGGCTTAATTTATAGCTTCAGCTGCAAGACAGTAAACATACATTTGAAAATGAAGCTCGTTCTTGCAAAAACAATTACCCGAATTTTAACTTTAGTGCTTGTCAGTGGTTTCAAAATAGCCAAGCCAGAGTCACAAACACGAGGCTTCAGATTTTCGTCCAGTAGAATATTGGCAGCCTTCAAGTTGCCATGGGCGACAGGAGGGGAGAAAGAGGAGTGCAAATAGCTGTAAAAAATTTCATATGTCACATTTAGGAGTTGAAATAGGAAATAAAAAACTAAAGTAGTAACGTGTAAGTACTAATTATGTAACTTACTTCAGAGCTTGAGCAACACCTAAAGCAATTCGCAGTCGGAGACCCCCAGATAAAGGTTTGTATGCTGCACTGTGTAGAGCATCATCCAGAGTTAAATTTCTGACATAATCGTAAACAAGAAGATGCTGTCCGTGCTCCAAGCAGTAACCTTTCAGTGAAACTATGTTTGGGTGCTTCAGCCGGGAAGCAACACAAACGACATCTAAGAACTTTTCCTCTTCACTGAGAGACAAGCCCGCCATGTGGACATTCTTCACAGCAAACATCTTTCAAAAAGAGCACGAAATGTTAGCAACAATGTTGAAATTTGATGATTTACAATGTTTGAAATCTTTAGAAAAGTAAACCTTGTTATGTGGAAATTCAGCTCTGTAAACGGGGCCAAGAGATCCCTCTCCCAAAAGGTTGTCTTCACTGAAGCTGTTTGTAACCAACTGAACCTCAGCTACGGTGTAAATCTTTGTCCTTCCGGTGATTCTGTCTCTTTCGGATAAACTTCTTCTTGAAGCCTCCCCCATTCTTTTATGGTTCTGGGAAGGTAAGCGCCTTGGATGCAAAAGGGATGCAGCATTGAAAGGTGGGATTTCCAGGCTCTCATTTAATGCAGTAGAAGAGACTTCTATTTCCATTAAAAATGGAGAGGAAAAAAACATCAATTAAAATGGAAATGAGTTTACACATGACAGAACTTGTAAATGCAACAGACTGTATAAATTGAGTGAAAGAAAGGACAGGTAGGTGAGACAATTATGTGAAAATGAACCTTAGGAGTATACATGCTTAGGCGCATAGCTAATTTATCTCACTCACCTAATACCTATTCAATTTTCATTCCTACTAAGTACCCCTGAAGTCTTAGCTGAGTTGTAAAGAAGAAATATCTGAGTGCATATTCAGTAGTTTTAACATTAAATCTGCATATGGAATGAATTACCTTTGGCTGCACTGACAGGATGAGGCGGCGATGAGCTATGGTTGCTTTCAAAGTTCCTCAGTTTCTGTAATTGATTCAAACGGATTGCGATGAAGAGGGCGAATCCAGTTACCAATAATGTTCCTCCACCTACCATAAAAGCTATTCCTCCAGGACCCATACGGTTCTTCTTGTGTTTTCTTACTTTGAGAGGAACAAAGTTCTCGATGGCATTTGCTTGAGTTGTGGGTGGGAGACTAGTATTATGCTCAGTTGGTACACTGTCCATTGGAAATGCCCAGGGAGGAGAGTCGGCCAATGGATAGAACTTATTCCCTCCAATCCTAATTCAGGTAGAGTGCGAATTATAGATGTGTTCATTATAATATATCCAAGAAAGAAAGTGCAGGTGATAAAAAAACTGGTAATACTTATCACTAACCATAAGTTTGGTATGGTCTGAAAATGCTGTGGAATAATGCCGCTAAACAGATTTTCTTGAATGTTCCTGATACAAAAGACAAATTAGCAAATACTAATACTGTATATTTGAAAAACTTTTAGAGATAACCTACAAATCTATGAGTGGAAGCTCAGCCAGGTAGGTGACTGATCCAGAAAATCTGTTATTCTGCAGGAACCTGCAAATAAGTACCACACTATTGATCAAACCAAAATGACCCTGTTAAGGACAAGTCTTGTCTGAGCAAAAAATGAAATACAAATCTAGGAAACAGGGCGAGGGTGTAAGAAGTTAGAAGCTTACAATCTACCAAGACTTGACAAGGAACCAAATGAACTTGGTAGATCTCCAGTGAATTTATTGTATGAAAGGTCCCTGATGAAAGGAAATCACCCTTTGTTAGTTCACCTTAAAATTTGAACAATGTAATCGAAACAACTACATTTTTCTCTCTGAACCTGGCTTTCTCATAACTCCAATTTTCATAGTATAGTTTAGTCTCAGTGCTTAACTTCAGCTAATCTTAAAGCAATTTTATAATTTTTATAGCAGCAGCATTTCTCTGGTGCTTCTAAAGTTTCAATTATCACATATATTCCAACAAAAGCAATCAGGCTTTTGGCTTATTTATATCTCTCGTAGTTTTTACCATTTATCCATACTACTTTTTCCTTTATCGATTATGAAAATTCACAAGGTTTGAATTGGATCAATCTTTTTCCCTTAATGATACAGAAAATTCAAGATTGGTAATGCACAGAAAAATATATCAATGGGAATGGCTTGTGTTTTAAGTGCCTAAAATTTCTTACTCATTGAATAACCTATTTCTTTTATTCAGATTCAAATGCATGCAGGTGCAAAAGATTCTGCAGAAGACATACATTTCCCTGAGATTATCTAAGCCAGTGAACACATTGCCAATGGGTCCATATAAGAAATTGTGGCTCAAATTCCTGCAAGAGAAAAAGTGATTATTTCACACCTCATAGTCATTTGTAAAACTGAAGCACTATATCTCACAAAACAAGCAACCAGTGGACAAAAATCAGTAAGGAAATGACTCACAGATGTCTCAGTTTCTTCATGGTTGGTAAAGAATGAGGGATATTTTGGCTCAAATAGTTGCAAGCCATGTTTCTGCAATAAAGAAGATTCATCAGAAAAACTCACTGCTGAAGACGCTGGGTCACAGGCACAAATAGAATTGACTGATAAAGGAACAAAATGAGCAGAACAATAGGCTTACATATGTGTGGCATTGGGGGGCAAACCATATGGTATCTCACCAACTATGTTGTTAGAACTGACATCCCTAAATAAACCAGAAACAAGTAAATTACATATGTTGACATTGAAACACAACAACTTGAACTATATACACAATTACATACAAATGCTTCAAGCTTTGTAGATTGTGAAGCAAGCCTCCAAGATACCCAGTGAGGTTCAATCCTTGAATTTTGCTGCATAAAGACAAAAGCAGGTAATTAACAGGTTCATTAATTAGTGGCCTAAATCACAATGATCTGAATATGAATATTGATTGGTCTACTCTACACTAGAGAGTTATTAGTTTCATTACAGGTGTATAACTGATGACCCAGAACATGCTACTCCTGTCCAAGACTCCACACAAGGATCACTACCATTCCATCCAAGAAGCTCCAGTGGGTAGTTCAAGGTTCTGTATAGGTCCTGGAGAGCAGTCACTGCTCATAAAAACAAAAAATTACAAGAAATTGATTCGTAGTTTCAAAAATCAAACACTTTTCGACTGAATTGATTCAAAGAAATTCCCAAGTATATCTATCACATTCACACACTTCAACAACCGATAAACACAGATACGAACCTATATAATCAATTTTCAACTACTCATATCATCATATTTAAGAAAAGATTACAGAGTTTTTCGAATTACCGTCTGGGGAATCAGTAACTGCAGAAATCCGAGAAATCGAAGTTGCCAAGAAGACAACAACGAAGATGAAACTGGCATAAGCGTAGTTAGAAACCATGTCTTTTTTCAATTTTCCTTTCCAAAACTTGCTTTGAATTCTGATTTTCTGAACCCTAATTTCCTCAGCGTTCTCCGATTGCAAATGCGAAGAAGAATTGAAACCTAACGAATTGAATGTGAATTGAAAAGATCAGTGAAAAGAAGATGAAGACAAAATGAAATTCAAGATTGAAAAATTGTGAAGCTGTGTGTGCATGATCGAGGAATGAACGAGTGAAATGTACCTGATTCTTCGTTTTCGCATGCTCGCTGTGACTCTGTGAGTGAGAATGGTGTTCTTTCTTCAACTGTTGGAACTTTGAACACTGCAGAGTTGCAGAGGAGAGAGAGAGAGAAAGAGATTCTGGTAATGTGGGGTCCACGCAACTGAGTTCGTTAGGGTTAGTTCATTTTGGCGGGCAATGGACAGGTGTAGAAGTCACGTGCACAGCATTCCCGGTTACTCTGAGTAGTGAGTAGTATAACAATTAACAAAAAGTCAAAATATTTCAAAACAAAAAAGTCATTTACATTTAAAATAAATTTCATAATTATTTAAAATGGCTTTATTATTTATATCTTCATTTTATTTATTTTTTTGAAATTAATTTGCCTGTTTAAGCATTTTTGCGTAATCTTTGACCGTCTAAGCCTAAACAAAGATTGTCTATGTTGTTATTTTAGCGGATGAAACTGTTCGTAATGTGAAATCCCGCCTAAAACTGTGGTTGTGGATTCAAATTTACTAACGTACAAAATTGTTGCTAATTTTAAATCTTGCTTAAACAATGATGGCTTGGATCGATAGAAACAAATGTATAACCATTCCACCCTTCCTAATCAAATCTTCCTATGCCCCGCCAAGTTATTGGCCGATGTCAATTTCAAGTTTTTGAATTACTGATGGCTTTGGTCTCTGACTTGGTCGTAACTAATCTTGCAAAAAAAATTATTTACCGCCCAAACTACCACAATTATTTACCTTTTTGAAAGTCAAATTTAGGTTTATGTCAAGGTTAATTAGTGCTAGAGAGTCAAGGTCTCAAGGCTAAAAATATTAATTTATTGGTTGGTTATCAGGTTGGTTTGGATTTAGTTTGTTTGAACCTCGAGAACCGAACCATACATATTGGATTAGAGAAAAATACTCTCGATCTTACCCGCAAACCCAAACCAACCAAAAAATTAGTATTTGGATTGGGTTTGGGTCGACACGATTATTGTGCACTCCTACTAAAATTTATTTATAATTTTTTTTAGTAAAAAATTTATCTATAATTAACAACAAATGGAGTAACACTAGTAAGATTATTGTTTCAAAAATAATTTTGTACTTATTTTTCAAATTGAAAATTCATATATGATTATTGTTCATACCTCTTAATTCATATGATTTTTTTTACAAATAGTTATCTTGTCCATTACAGGAATTTTTTTGTAGATTCCTAACAATTCCTATTCCTAATATTGACCAAAATTCATGGATAACATCTTTTCAACATATATTCATTTGTCAAGTTTTAATATATTTTTTCTATCAATATATATCTATTCAAAACAAAAATCTGGTCTTGGACTTTTTTGTTGGGCCCAAGTGAAGGAACTACGTGGGCTGGTTGAGACCCATCGTGAGTTGCACACGTTCATCACCCGCCTGTGTGTCTTTCCAAGCCCATAGTGGCAATGCCATTGCTCACCATGGCTGAATCAGCGACGAACGGGCAGAGCAACGACGGAGCACAGGGAAACGAAGAACAAGATGATGACTACATGGCTGATCTCTCTCTCTTTCTTCCTTCCGAAGCTCTTCACCCTCCGAAATCTTCATCCCAAATGGTAACTCTCTTCATTTCCCGTCTTGCAATTAGTTTCTTCTGTTTAAGAGATCAAGAGATTCATGACCTCGCAATTCAGTCTGCAAATTTGAGCTTAGGTTTAAGTTTTGATGAAAAACATAGTGCTTGATGTTCAAGGGAGATAATTTAATTTGATTTTTATTTGCAGAAACCTATGATGCATGTGTATATTAGATTTTAGTCTCTTTTTTTATCTGCAAATTAGTCTGTTTTGCTTGCAATTCTGCATAGACCAAGCATATCAGCTCTATTCTCTGAAAAAAAAAAAATAAGAGTGAGTGAGTACTTAGAATTAGTCCTCAAAAGATGCACACTGCACAGGATATCAATAAACATAAAATTAGGGATCAAATTGATGTCCAAAGATGCTTTGAGTGACTAAACTAATGTCTATTTTTAAACTTTGGAAGGAGGAATTTGAGTATTTAGTCCAAAAGTGAAGCATGGTTACTGGGTTCTTCAACCTCAGACAAGTTTCAATTAGTAAATGAACTTCAAATAAGAGTTATTTTGTTTACCTTTACCTTTTCAAAGATTTATCCTGTTTTTTTAAACTCTTGTATTAAGAAAATGAATGGGAACATTATGAGATGCGTACATGGCTTTAGCCTTTAACATAACAATTTACAGGAACAATACAATTAGAAAGTGATAAGCTGGTAACTCCCTTTATGCAGGTTCCTAACAAGAATGATCCTTTAGTCAACTCTTCAAAGAGCAAGTTGAAAACTCTTAATTGGCAAGAACGTAGAAAGCTTGAAAGAGAACGAAAGCAACAAGTGGAGGATGAACAAACAATAGCGAAAGTGGAAGCTCCAATACCACAATCAAACATTGGGTTTAAAATGCTCAAACAGATGGGTTATACTCCAGGTTCTGCCCTCGGCAAGCAAGGCTCGGGCAGGGCTGAACCAGTGGGGATTGAAATTCGACGGTCACGAGCAGGTATAGGGTTAGAAGATCCCCACAAGGAGAAGAGAAAAAAGGAAGAAATCATGTATGAAAAAAAAAGGAGGAACGAGCAGGACTTAATGGAAGAATTTGGGACAAGGCTGAAGTCAAGATGGCAGAGTAGGAGAATTATAGTTAATTTCAACAAGGCAAAGGCTGCCCTTGACCAATTGGAGAATAGGGAAGTTGAGGAGCCACCAAAGAATGAGGATGATGCAGAGGGTGAAGAAGAAGAAGAGGAAGAAATAACAGAAGAGGTGTGAAACGTCATATATTTTTCCCTCAAAATTCTGGTATTCATTTAAGTTGCATGCTAAAATAAAATCAAGTTTTTAGGTGCTTTATGTGTTCATTATTTATAGTTTTTTCATGTTTACTTATTCAGGAATGATTGCAGTTCATCTATTTTTTTTTTTCACAAGCATAGTCTTATTGAAATTACTTAATCAATGTTTGTATTGGTTGTGAGTTGTGACATTGATGATGACTTTGTAATGGATGCAGGGCTTGCACGATGTTTTGATGAAACTGAGGGATGAGTTTGACTATTGCCTCTTTTGTGGATGCAAAGTAAGTAAACCCAAGATTGATCTATATGTGTTTCGGTGTTTAGTTGTAACTCAAAACTGTTTTCAGATGGTTTTAAAGGATGGAATTGCTTATCCAATACCAATTAAGAATCCTCTAACTTCATTTTTGGATTGTGTATTTTTTCTCTCCTTATTTCTTCAGTATGAATCAAGGGATGCCCTTTTGTCCAACTGCCCCGGAACTGATGAAGATGACCACTAAATTGAAAGACTCTGATGTGGATTACAGTGGATATCTTCTTTTTCTCAAGCACGTCCGGTTAGCTGAAAATGCATATTGCAATGGAGTAATATAGAACTCGTTTAAATGCAAAACATAGAGCTCTTATTGGAGCTTATCTAGTGTATTTTTTTTCTCGTAGATAAGCTCCAATAATCCAGACGGGCTCATAATCTCACATCAGGTGGGTGATTGTGCCTCAAGTCATTCTCGTAGTTTTTCTCTGTCTTGACTGAACTATCCTTACAATTCTACTTGGCTGTTGCTTGATCTTCAAGCTGAGGGACATAGTGCCTTACCTATTGCAAGGTAAAAAATTGTAGCAAGGCATTCTACCACTCATTTCAACCCCATTTTTTCGTTATTGAAATTCACGTGAGATTCAATAGATTACATGGGGTCTGACTTTCAATTATGTTTTGTAAAAAGTGTAAGATATTGTTTTACTATCATCCTCTTGAAGGATCTGTGTGGGTAGATGATGGTGTTTGGAAAGTTTTCAGTTCATATTAGAAATTTTCGTAGTAATTTCTCGTCATTTTTCAAGTTTTAGATCGTGGACATGTAAAATGTTTGTGACCAGCAATTCAGTTCTCAACTTGATGCATTCGTTGTCATTAGATGTGGTAAAATGAAGTATGTACCCCTCAACAATCAAATAGAACGAAAATAAAATTACAGAGGATTTGGTAATGAATGAGAAGCTTCTTTAAATTGAATCAACTATACTATTAATCTAATGCAAAGACTATTCATTGTTGTTATTAACAGTCTCTATGAACTTAACATCAAAATTTTCAAAATAACAATTCATTGTAGAATGTATTGGGAAGCATGAGGATTTCTTCCTATGGGTCCCAGCGTCCCGTTCTCAACTGCAGTGCAAACAATTCAGGCCAAGTCATTGTGGGATCTCCATCTTCATCTTCTTCCTCTAATTCAGACTCATTTCCTTCGGTATTTTCAACCACCTCATTCTTGCCTCCATTCTCAAGATGACTTTTTGGTACTTGGCAAATATCCTTCTCCAACCAAACTTTATTATCATTAATAATAATGTCCTACAAAATATAAGGCAAGAGAGAATGAATGATCAATATACATACATTGGTTAAAACACTATGAATGAGCACAATTTTTTTTTTATTTAATTATAAAATATCTAATTTAATAACATATGTAAATGAAATTCATTATAACTCTAAAATCTAAATTAATTAAAATTCAAGACAAATCCTAATTAAATACTTAAATTTAATCATATTTTTCTCCCTAAAGTCAACCTCTGACAAAATTGCAACATTTCAATCAATATCATAAATAATACTATACCTTTATATTGTCTCCATTCTCTGGATGGGCTCTTAGTTCTTCGCAACTATCTTTCTCCAATGAAACTTCATTATTGTTATTAATAATGTTCTGCAAAATATAGTGTAGAGACCAGTGTTTAGTATAATCAATATCTATAGATTGTACTCCCTCCGTTCCTGATCTTTTGTTGTTTAAGGTTATGCACATTGTTTAAGAGTGCAATCATTGATATATTTGTTGACATAAGCACCCCTATTTAATGTTCTCTTATAGTGAAGAGAGAGAATTATAGTTATTGGTTAAGAAATTTGTTATGATTTTGATTGGTGAAAATAAGAGGTGGTAGGTGAGAGGTATAGTATTAAATGAGGGTATATATGGAATAAATTGAGAAAAAATGCATTGGATTTGTAAAACAACAAAAGTTTTGGAATTTAGGTCAAAAGTTAAAACAACAAAAGATTAGGAACGGAGGGAGTATTAAGAATCATTGAAATCTAAAACACTATAAAGACAAAGTCATTTTAAAACTTCTGTTAAATAGTAATTATTGACAGTTTTACTGTAAGCTCTGACATGTGTTGATCATCACAAATTACTTGCAAGAAAAACAAATCAGTATAATTAGGACTTTTTAGACCAAACTGAATACAGGGAAAGGTAAATAAGGATTTGGGATTTTGGATAGACCAGTAGAGGAATAATATAAAAAAATAAAATATGAAATCCTAAAATAAATAATTATAATAATAACATAGCCAATCCTAAATACAATTCACAGTAACTAAATTTTAAACATGAAAAAAATTCATGAAAACTCCATAATTGAAAATCAATCCTTTCAGAATCACTCAGTCGTAATTAATAAAGCAACATAATTTGTAAAAAAAAATTAACATGGAACTTACAGATTCAGATTCTGGGGTAGCTCCATGTTCAAGAACCATGATCTTCCTTTTCTTGTCATTAACCCTCGTCTTCCTCTCTTCAGTCTCTTGTTGGCTTGTACTTCCCTTCCGACTCTTCTTAGGTTTAATATTACGTGCCAAATTCTTTCTAAATCTACATAGAACCTGATTATTGGCCTGCAATTAAGCAATCAACATGGATACAATAAGTTAGTGTCAAAATTAATTTAAAACATTCAAAAGCCTAAGCTAATAGGTGATCAGATTTTACTAATCATGCAAGAACACAGTATAATGGAGCATAGGGCATGGTACTTACTGAAGAATCAGGGAGCAAAGACGAGTCAAGACTGTACTCATGCATGATCCATCTTCCATCTTCTTCAGTGCCACTCTTCTCAAACCGAAAACGTTTCTTCATGCCGAGGGGTTTGCTGTGGCGGTCATTAGGAGCCAGTATGATCTTGCCAACATCTTCACATTCCCATGTACCCAACCCAATGGTGCGAACCGAGCGTGCGCGAGCACCGGTCTTCTTCTTTAGCGTGGTGAAGAAGTAAAGGTCCTTTCCACCGTATGAGTTGGAGTCTCCGAATTGTTCCCAAATCTCCCATGGGTTTTGCTCACCGTACAAGTCACATTCAAGAATGGTGGCGTTTTCAGGCAAGGGTTTACCGAGAACCTTGTTGTAGAGGAACAATTGGAGGAGTTCATCATCTGTGGGCTTGAACTCATTTCTTGAAAGTAAACTAGCAGGAGCCATTGAGTAAAAATTTTCTTTTGAAATTTTGAGACATAATCCGGAACAAAGTAAAATTTATATTGGGAAAACTGTTGTGTTTTTTTAAGGCCGTTGTAAATCTTCTAAACATTTTCACAATCTTTGATATCGATTATATATATTCTATCTTCTGGTAAAAAAAGATTACATATATATATATCCTATCTTTTTTTGATTTTCTGTAATCGAATTGTTGTGAATAACTAAATCCAACGGTCAATTCTTGAACTCAAGAAAATAAAAAGATTTTATAAAAATTACTGATGGTTTTCGCAATTTACCGTATCATTACTATTTCAAAGGGAATTCGGGAGGATACTGAGAAGGACTGTGATAAGTCCAATATCTTGAGAAGTAATTCATAATTTTTTCAATTGAACCTAATGTGTTCGTTTAATAAAAAAATTAAAACACTAGTTTGAAAATAAAACTATTTCTTACTAGTGTTTCTTACCCGTGCGTTGCACGGTGAATTTTGTTCTTATTATTTAGATATGTATATTCATATTAAAATTGATATACTAAAAATTTCCAATTTTTTTACCTTTTAAAATTAAGAGACTAAAAAAATGTGAACACAACACAAAACAAAACCACAACGAATATCACACAATCTTCAAACTTTCACAAAACTTTTACTAAATTTTCACCTAAAATTATTTTAAAAGTTACGAAAAAAATACATAAGTTATATAAAATTTATTTTTTTATTAGATTTAACAATGAAGGTACTTTCTTGTTAAAATATATTTAACTCCTATAATAATTTGTACAAAAAAATTAAAATGGACTATACGATTATGTAGTAAAAATTTAACATCAAACTATATTATATTATGTTTTTCTTGTAAGCAAAAAAAAAAAAATCCGTTGAAATCTTATTAACATTTATTTTTGTGTAGAAGTATTTTCATGTAAAACATTCCTCCTATATATAAAAGCTTTTAAGCTCTTTATAATACATTTAGCCCCCAACAGAAAAAACTAAACTCATGAACCGTTACCCAAATGGACATTGAAATACCAACCTTGCCAAGCCTCAAAGAAGTAACACTTTGTCACAAATAGAAAAATTCAGAATAGTAAAGCAGTCGTAGTATGCTCCCTTTACTTGCTCTAGTGCTCAAGTGATAGCTGAGTGCATACTGTTTGCATCTAAATTATACATAAAAGACTCTTAAAAACAACTACTTAATTCTCCATTATGAAGAATATACATTACATCAGAACCTAATTATTATTTGTCAGTGACATAAGTGTCGAAAATAATAGTATTAATAATGGAAATTTCGAATGGTGTGGATAAGGATTAAAAAGTCCAATCTCATAAGAAAGAAAAATCTTCATTTAAATCATCCACAAACACTCACAAATTCTACACAGTACTTAACATCATATGCAAATTTTGTTTTCACTCCAACCAGAGTCTGTTCTTTGGCTCTGTGCCTTTCACCCGCATCATATGAAAAAGCACTTCATGAAGTAAGAAGGTATCACATTCTGAATTTAAATCGTTAAAATATTTATTTCTAATTAAAAAATCAAATGAAACTTGCTTCCAAATCAGCAGCAATCCTAGGTGTTATTCCTGTTTGTTGACCAACTTTAACATGAATTAATATGAACTCATGCTAATTCAAATGAAACTTGCTTCCAAATCAGCAGCTTCCTGCCGTCTCTGCATTCTAAGTCACAGAAATTCAAGAATTCATGAAATGAGATAATAGACATGTTAGAGTAGGATAGACTAAAGACCACCAAACATAATAACAATATGTGCAACATCAATCTAGCTATGATAGTGCAAAGATAGCAATCAAATTTGCAGATAGATATGAAAGCCAAAGAAAGAATGAATTGAAGCCACTTTTTGGCTATGGCCTTCCAGTGGTTTTCATAACCAATCAGATCTATTTGCAAGGGGAAACTAATCACATGCTACTAAAGAAGATGAATGGAAGAAAACCCCTCTAGCAATTTTAGACCCATTATATTTGTTGAACGGCTAAAAAAACTCTTTGCTTTATGCAGCACTGTTGTTGAAAGTATAATAACCAAATCAAAAACAGATGCTGATACTAAATCATAATGTGATAATTACACACTCATGCAAGCAAGACTTCCAATCACACTAAAGTTTGATTAATTGAACCATAGTAGAACAATGATTAATTATAAAATCTAATATTGCCTTCGAAAAGTAACTTTTAATATATGTAATGATGATAGATAGATGTAGAATTGATGAACTAAGTCAGTAAAACTATATATGCATCACAGTTGTGCAACACTAAACGTAACACACAATCTCTATCTCTTATCTGGTGAATATATACATATAATGGACTGAGAAAAACCTCCATGAGTACTGGTCTCACATGTTTCATGGCTTACTTGAAATGAGAGCAAGATAAGATCTTGAGTCATCAATCATGTTTCATCGTCAGCTAGCTGAGCATCAGAGAGTGTAGTCAGAAAGAGGTATGCACCTCATTGTCATTCTATACCTACAGATAAATTCATGTCAAATGTTTTCAGGGAAGGCAAGGAAATCAATTTATTGTTAGAACATTGGTTTAGGCGTTTAGCATATAAGAAAGGATAGCACCAGTTTTAAAAGCCTAACCTCAATAGAAAATTCAATAAAAATACCATAAAAATTAATTAATACTCTAAAAATAAATCAAAAATAAATTAAGATAAAATCAAGTAATAAACAACCTAAATCCTAATCAAATCTAAAATTTAAAAATGTATTTTTTATGAGAATTAACCTAAGAATGACACGTGGAATTTTTTTTATGAGAATGACACGTTACTAAGAATTAACGTGAGAGTGACATGTCATTAAATCAGTCTGATGAAAGTTCTTCTTTTTTAATATACTAGTGTTTTTTACCCGCGCGTTGCACGAGGAATATGTCTATCGTATTTGATACATCAATTGATACATTGATTATTAAAAATATATTAAACAACGGATGAAATAGAAGAGTTAGAAATCCTAAGCAAAGTGGATATAAAGATTTCTCTTATAAGTCTGATCCAAATCAACAGGAACTCGTTTCACATTCTTCGTGAATATGAAGACAATAGCACAAATCATAGATATAAGGAATTGACAACATATTAAACAAAAACATATCAATTGAATTGACTTAGATCTCCAAATCCCAATCTTGGCGGGTTTTTTTATTAGTAGAGTATGACCTACATCACCAAAGTTCATTTTTTATAACCAATAAATATGTGTGTATGTCCATGACCCTTATTTTTTGGCACCGTTATCTTATCAAATCCATCAGTGTGAGTACAAAAACAACACACTCACCAGCCTATACAATGAGTAGTAAATGCTATACAATTAATAAGTAACAAAAAATAATTAATCTTTAAGGTTATGTGCTAACAGTCTATTGGAGATTAAGCTTCACATGTCACTGCACCTTCCCCACTTGAAGAATCTCAATCTTCCAAGAAAATTCACTTACAATCATTAATAGAGATGTATCTCATTTGGTAGTACACAAAACCTGCATATAACAATAAAATCCATGAAAATCATTTCCTTAGAGATCATTTGTTTAAATCTCAAGATTTATTCCCTTGTTGGGAGTCCTCATTTGAAATTCAAGTAAAAAATATTAGAAACTGAGTAAAAAAATATAGAATATTAAGCAAAAATTAGTAACAGTCTTTTTCAGCTTGTTTAGTACAGAAAATTCATTAGTTAACTTTTAAAACAAATCTATTTCCGGTTAACAATGAGATTGTTTACAACTTTGACTTGTTTAGTCTATTTCCGGTTAACAATCTCATTTATTGCAGCGAAGGGTGCAAACGTTATAGTGAAGGGGGTAAAACAACAAATCTAGGTTTAGACTACCATAACCCTTATCACGACACAGTCAGATACTGCAACACAATAAATCACTGGACTAATCATAATAATCATGGGAAAGAAATCTTGTAAGAACTCAAATAAAAAATGTAAGTCCATTAGAAAGTCAGGGGAAGAGCTAAAATTACCTCTTGAAGAGTAGCTCAAATCCAGCAAGTGGAAGCATGCAAGACATTGCTATCATCGTTAGAAAATCAAGGGGAAGAGCTCCCATCTTTTTTATGTTTGAAATCAAATCGAATGAGTATCCAAAGTGAGAGAGTCAAATATAGTGCCAATCACTCCAAGGAAAAATAGAGGTTGGTACATGATGAGCTTTATAAAAATGTTTAGTATCATCCACAGGTTCTAAACTGTACTGATATGCTTTTAGAAAAACTTAAAGATATTTCATGGTAGATAGACTAAATCATCTCTAAAAAGGCATCTTTAATGGGTTCCCACCCATTTGATTGCCTATTTATGTCTATCATATGATATTAATATAATGTGTCACAAAGTTTGCCCGTATTCAATAGTCAAAGTGATGTTATGAAAAACAAATATTGATAGGAAGTTAGTCCTATTCTGAATGGCTATAGACGGATAAAATAGAATATTGGCTCATGCTTCAATAAACAGAGTGTATGTAATGAAAATCTTGTCGACCAGAAATTGTAAATCAGCATATTCCATAACTGTAAATGCTTACTCATGAATTTATACTGACCATTCATGTCATTTAATGGCCACCCGTGTAATCCTTCCATGCATCTTTCACAAATAAATCTAAAATTTAGAAACGTAATAAATAAAGATAGATAAAAACTACAAAAATCTAGCAAATCAAAATAAAAACTCATAAAATCCTGAATTAATTAAAAATCCAAAAATTCAATAAAAATTAATTAATACTCTAAAAATAAATCAAAAATAAATTAAGATAAAATCAAGAAATAAAAAACCTGAATCCTAATCAAATCTAAAATTTAAAAATCTAGAAGGACTCTGTTAAATATCTGTTAAGATTTAGTTTATTATTAATCTAACAAAGAGATAAAAAAAAACTAAATCTATCTAAACATATCTCTATTTAAATAGATATTATCACTATTTAAATAGATACTATAATTTTTTTTGTAGTATCTACAAGTACAATATATTCAAATCATCCTGAATTTCAAATAATAATATATATTCTCATGATCTACAATATAAAAATAAAATACGTAGTGCTGAGATTATAATTCATTAAAAATTAATAAATACCGTATTAGATTGGTTTAGAAATGGGTATGATACGCAAATAAATAATTACAAATTAAATAAATATTGATTTGTTATTTAAACCATCATTATTAGTTTTATTTTGATTTTTTCAAAATCATTTTTTTTATTTTCTAAATCAAATATATATTGATTTTTTTTTAATTTACAACATCAGTATTTTTAATTTTTAACTTTTCAATTTTTTTTATTTTGTATATATTTTAAGTAATTCAAATTTTAATTCAAAAATAATTAAAATTTTAAAATTAATATTCCCTATAATTTTTATAACAATATAAAAAAATTCAAAAAAATACATAATAGAAATTTCGAAAAAGATATAGAAATTTCAGTATTTTAAAATCATGTTTTTATTTTCAAAATCAAATAGATATTGAACTTTTTTTAATATACAACAAAAACATATAAAATACGAAATATGTATTATATGTGATGTCTTTTTTATAATATACAACAAAAACATAGAAAATACGAAATATGTATTATATGTAATGCTTGGAATCTTTTTTAGTTAATTGGATATCAAGTTTAAATTTATAAGTTAAAATAAGATAAAATAATAAGATAAATTAAGATAAAATCAAGAAATAAACAACCTAAATCATAATCAAATCTAAAATTTAAAAAGGTAATAAATAAAGATAGATAAAAACTATCAAAATCTGGCAAATCACAATAAAAACTCATAAAATCCTGAATTAATTAAAAATCCGAAAGTTCAATAAAAATACAATAAAAATTAATTAATACTCTAAAATTAAATAATAAGATAAATTAATATAAAATCATGAAATAAACAACCTAAATCCTAATCAAATCTAAAATTTAATAATGTGTTTTTTTATGAGAACTAACCTGAGAATGACACGTGGAATTTTTTTTATGAGAATTAACGTGAGAATGACACGTCACTAAGAATTAACGTGGGAATGACACGTTACTAAATCAGCCTGATGGGAGTTCTTCTTTTCTAATATATATTGATGATATTGATATTGATATTGATATTGATATTGATTGATTGATATTGATATTGATTGCATAAGTAAATAAATTATTTTAACATGCACACTAATTCGTAATTAGATTGCTTGCTCGCTAAAATGATTACTCTCTACCTCTCTCCCAATTTATTAATCACATTCACTTAATTTTCGAGGATTAAAGAAAGTAGTTACTATAAAAATAAAATATTAAGTTTCCTAGATTACCCATGAATTTTATAAGAAAGTCTCCTTTCTTTTGACATTTACTTAATTTAAGCAAACATTAGGCTTTTATTTTGTATTCCTCCTATATGATCCAATACTCACCTATTTGTCTCCATTATTACTGGTATCGATGAAGTTAATATCAATATTTTCCAATAACAAGTCCTTGCAGAATGTATTAGGAAGCATGTTGATTTCTTCCTCTTCGATCGAGCATCCCAATCTCAACTGCATTGCAAATAACTCTGGCCAAGACATGGTGAAATCTCCATCTGCAGTGATAGTTTTAACCACCTCGGTCTTGTCTCTACTTTCTGTATAGATTTTTGGTACTTGGGAAATATCTTCACCCAAGGAAATTTTATTATCATTATTCTTTTTGTCCTGCAAAATAGAATATAAGTGAATGAGACTTAAGAATAAGATGAATGATAAAATACGAGATTGTCTAATGGATGCAAGTAAAGTTTGGGTTAAATTGAACTAGTCATATATGGACCAATGATATTAAAGATAAATAAGCTATAAATTTCGCATTTTTTCACTTTATTTTAAATATCACTGGTTTACATACGACTAGGATGATTTAACTAAAACTTTGTCTGAGTCAATATAAACTTTCTAAAGTCAATTTATTGTAAAAAATAATTTAATTACCATGCACCGACAATTAATTAGAATCCATTAGTAATTAATTTTTAATTTAAAAATATTTTTAAAATAAAAAAGGGACATATGTGATTGGAGGCACGATTCTTTGCACTATAAATTGAATTTTAATAGCATAATTATATACCTCCATGTTGTCTCTACTCTCTTGATGACATTTTGGTTCTTTGAAAATATATTTCCCAAGCAAAATTTTATTATCATAATTATTTATGTCTTGTAAAATGGAATGTAAGAAAACAATGCTTAAGATGAATGAGAAATATATATATATATATATATATTGTATTTTTTTACATCGAAAAGATAAATTGCACGCTGCGGAATCGATCATTGGACCTCCTTCTACCCAACTCATATGTTCCTAACTCTTACCACTTGAGCTATCCTACGAGCACATATATGTTGTATTTAGAATCATTAAAATATAAGGGCATTGTTATTCGGACCCCCCCCCCCACCCCTATTTAGACCGAAGGAAATTTTTGAAACCCGAAAGTACCCCTTTCGAACGCACCCTTGTAGTGCGTTTCCCTCGCACCTGCCCACTGAGCGACGTAGACGCTCCTTCAATATGCGTTGCAGGCGCATGTTGAAGGTGCGATTAATTAAGGTCAGAGTTGATGTCCAGTGTCTGACTATACATAGGAGAGACACATATGCACCCTTAGTGAAGTGCGTTAGTCGCGCAGTTACAAAGAGCGTGATATGAGTCGCTGTTTTCAAATATGTTACCATCGCACCCTGAGCGTGCGTGGTGGACGCAGTTCCGTAGTGCGAGTTTTTACAGAAACTTGACAGAGACAAGAACTCCAACAGAAACATAAACTACTTCAACACAACAGAAACATAAACTAAGATTATATTACATCTGTCATTGTTACATTAATAAACTTCATGTTAATTCTTACAGTATAATCTGACAACGACGATGGCGGTGGCGACGTTCGTGATGGTGTTGGGTGAGGACGACAGCAGCGGTGGCGTGGGTGGTGGAGGCGGTGGCCGGCAACAATGTGGGAAGTAGAGAGTGGGTTTGGAAGAAGAAAGAGTATGTGGTGAGAGGGGGGTGAGGGGGGGGGTTCAACAAAGCATTAGGAAGAAGGTGAGGATGAAGGGAGGGGTATTTTTCAAATTTTTTTTTTCATTAAGGGTATTTTAGACATTTCCCATATTTTTGGGGGTCTAAATAGGGGTGGGGGATCTGAATAACAATTCTCATATAAAACATTTTTTTTTGTACATCGAAAAGATAAATTGCACCCGCATGAGATTGATCCCATGACCTCCCCACCCAACCCACATGTCTCATAGCTCTTACCACTTGAGCTATCATTTAAGGACTAAAATATTATGAAGACACATGATTATTTTTTAATATTAAAAATAATATTATGATATATTGATATGAAATTTACGATAATTCAAAAAAAAAAATTCAGATAAATCATAGTTAAATACTTTTTTACGGTAAAAAAAAATAGTTAAATACTTTTTCTTGACGGGCCATAGTTAAATACTTAATGTTAATCAAATGTAAACTTCCTAAAGTTAACCTCTTATCAAAGATGTTTCAAAAAAAAGCCTCTTATCAAAGATTACATTTCATCATTTTCTGAATTTCCAAAAAAAATTCATCATCTTCTCAAAATATGATTTAAAATATAGCAACGTCATAAATAATCTAAATATTCTGAAATATATATCTAGTTATTAATGTTCAAAAAAATATCTAGTTATTAATTATCATAAAATTTATAAATAAAAATAATATTTCTAAAATCCCAAATATAGTTCACATCAAAAACATTGATCGAGTATCTTTGTGTTTCCTAAAAATGAAAATTTTCAGGAAAATTGAACGTTCCACCATTGAAATCAACACTTAAAGAATCACCCATCCTCCTAATCAATAATTCTTAATTGTAAAATATATAACACAGTACGTACAGATTCCGTGGTAGCTGCAAGTTCTAGAGCCAATGTCCTCCTTTTCGTAGTGTCTGTCATATTTTGTTTGCTCGTACTTCTTTTACGAGTATTATTTCCAAAATTCTTTCTAAATCTACATAGAACATGATTTACGGCCTACAAGCGACAAGGATACAATAATTTAGATTTTTTTGGTACAAACAATAATTTAGTTTATAATAGAAGGTCAACATTGAGAATATTATAGGGTTTAATATGTTTTGATTCCTACACCATAGTGACTTATTGATTTTGGTCGGAATTTTTTTCTTTCAAATGTAGAGTTCCTTGGAGGGACTATAACCAACATTCAAGAATTAAAAATATAATTTTGAGAACTGAAAATTATTGAAATAACTTTTTCTTTAGATATTGCTCCTCTCGAGAACCAGTGCATATTTAATTTCATAAACTGAGGATATATTTCGAAGAATATTTTTTAAAGGATCAAAATCAATGACTGGTCATTTTGTAGAGACTAATATTAAACCCAAAATATTGTTGTGAATCAACTATTTAAAAGCTTAAGTTGTTTTGTTTTGCTTAGCTTTTCTTTTCCTTTGGCTTTCTATTTGTTCTTGTTGTTATGTTTTTGCTCTTCTTTTTCTCACTTGGGAGAGTTTGTTCCCAAGCTTCTTGACTTTGCTTCTATATTTATATATCTATTTCTCCTTTCAAAAAAAAAAAGAATTCTTTTGCCAATAAATCAAACTTAGTTAATTCAGATATTATGCTATGAACAAACTGTCTCAATAGCTATTATGTGATTTACTGAAAATTATTACATGATATAAACAAGGCATTATCAACTAACTATTGAATCATAATGGAGCGTAGTGCACTTACTGAAGAATCGGTGAGCAAAGACGAGTCAAGGCTGTATTCATGCATGTTCCACTTACCATCTTCAATAGTGCCACTCTTCTCAAACCGAAAACGTTTCTTCATTCCAAGGAGTTTGTTATGAGCTACTACAATCTTACCAGCACCTTCACTTTCCCATGAACCCAACCCTATGGTGCGAACTGAGCGCGCGCTAGCACCGAGCTTCTTCTTCAGTTTAGTGAAGAAGTAAAGGTCCTTACCACCATACGAGTTGGAGTCTCCAAACTCTTCCCAAATCTCCCATGGGTTCGTTTCTCCGTATAAGTCATATTCAAGAATGTTGGCATTGTCAGGCAAAGGCTTACCGTGGACCTTGTTGTAAAGGAACAATTGAAGGAGTTCATCATCTGTGGGATTGAACTCCTTTCTTGAAACTGAACTACTAGTAGCAGTCATTCAGTATAATTTTCTTGTAGAATATGACTACTACAAATCTTCTATATAGTTTCCTATTTTGAGATATAATCGATATCAATTAGATATAATCCTATCTTTTCGTGATTTTATGTGTTTGTGTCTTAATTAATTTCCAATTGCCAGAATTCTGCAAGATAATAAGATCAATCAATATATATTAGAAAAGAAGAACTTCTATCAGGCTCATTTGGTTTTTTTTTCCGTCTTCATATTGTAATTAATTGTAGAGTGCTATAGTGACTTAAATTGGTTAATTATCACACGTGTTAATCTCTAATTCAAATTGACATTCAAACATTAATGACGCACAACAGCCTCCACTAATCTTCGTGCTACAACTTTATTTTTATTTTTGAAAAGCTAAGTTTATAGGTATTGGGCAAAAAATCTAGACACCATGATCAATTTTTACTAGGCTAACTCCTCCCTCCATGATGAAGTTTTGGTTTTTTTTTTCCTTTTCCGTCTTCATACTGTAATTAATTGTAGAGTGCTAAAGTGGCTTAAATTGATCAATTATCACACGTGTTAATCTCTAATTCAAATTGACATTCAAACATTAATGACGCACAACAGCCTCCACTAATCTTCGTGCTACAGCTTTATTTTTATTTTTGAAAAGCTAAGTTTAGTTTTTGGATTTTCGCTCATGATTGAGTACTCTTTTTCCTCTTTAGGGTTTTTCCCACTGAGTTTTTCCTAGGGAGGTTTTAACGAGGCTCTCTCATAAGTCGCTTTTGATCCCAAAATAGCACTCGGGGCTTCTAGGGCCATTAGCTTCTGTGGCTTGGTTAGGGATTCTCTTCTTGTATTGACTTATCTATATCTACATGAGATGATTGTTCTCATGATTGATTTCAATGATCAATATAAGTTTCTTTGCTCTCAAAAAAAAGTTTATAGGTATTGGGCAAAAAATCTAGACACCTTGATCAATTTACTACGCTAACTCCTCTCTCCATGATGAAGTTTTGGTTTGTTTTTCCGTCTACATATTGTAATTAATTGTAGAATGCTAAAGTGACTTAAATTGGTTAATTATCACACGTGTTAATCTCTAATTCAAATTGACATTCAAACATTAATGACGCACAACAGCCTCACTACTACAGAAATGACTTTTCGCCACGCCCCAATTGCCACGGTTATAGGCGGAACCGTGGCAAAAGGTCAGTTGCCACGGTTATACACGGAACCGTGGCAAAATGGGGAAATATTTTATTATTATTTTTAGGAACCGTGGCAATAGGATATGTTTTTTTCGAAACCCCAGCAAATTAACAATCTGGCTCCACTCCAATTTTTTTTCCCTCCCACACGCACTCTCCACCCCAGCAGAACCCTAACCCTCGATGAGAGTGGCAAAGACTCACCTGAGAACAATGTTGAAGATTACACTGCACCGGCACTAACGAAATCATCTTTCTCCTCACGATTTCCCTCTTCTCCTCCGCGAACACGATTTCCCTTTTCTCCTCCGCCTCACTTCAGTTCAAGAACACGTACGAGAACACGATTTCCCTCTCTTCCTCTTCCTCTCGTTCTCAATGATCTCCCTCTCGCTTCGTCGTTCACACTAGCTGTTCGCCGTCACGCCGTCTCCGTTCTCCGTCACCGTTCTCACTGCAAGTACCATCCACAGGTACCTTTCTCATCTCCCTCTTGTTATGTCGTTCCTTGCAAGATTGTAGAACAATCAAAATTATAGCAGTGATTGGTATCTCTACATGTACAATCTATGAAGTTGCAGTCAGTTAGTCATGAATAGTTGTCAAAATTGCAATAATGAAAACAAAATTGAATCACGTAATTGGGGTTTCACCCTCCAATGTTTTTATGTTTTTCAGATTGAACTGGTTTGCCTTGCCTAGCCTTGTGCTGTTGTGTTTCATTGCTCAGATTGGAGTATGGAAACAACATCTGAGGACTGGATCTATGTGTTTATTCCCCTGCATTTTTTGCTTGTAACTGCTGTTTTGAGAATCTGTCATGTATTTCCCCCTGCACTCTCTAGTGATGTCTGCTGTCATGTAGTCTTAGAGGGGTAGGCTTTTCTTTTTTAGCAGCAGACTTAGGGACATCTTGGAGTGATAACTTGTAAATATGCTCTGAAGAACTCCTTATTCTCCTTTTGCAACTCTTTCCACACTGCAGAAAAGGAATTTTAATAAGTTCACACAGTAATGTTGCAGAAGAAACCCAAAGTGCAACATATAGACTTAGTGAGATATTTAAAGAAGAAACTCAGAGTGATGAAAAGATTAGGACCTGTAACTGTTACAAGTGGTTTAATCCCTGAATGTTCTGCCAGTGCCTTTATGCATTGGTCTTGACTCATGTGAAACAGCATGCATCTTTCTATGAGATTTTGAACCTGCATTATTTTACATGCATGAGGGTTTATATATAGATTATTATATTCAAATCAAGACAACACTCATATAATACTCTTTAAAGGGGAATCAGGTAGATATATTACCATCCTAATATAGCTATATGGGTGTGTCACATTGTGTTATCCACATATATCTAGAGTGAAATCCAAATGATAGATTCACCTCATCTTCAAAGAGATAAGAGGTGTGGCTTTCGTTCCCCCCACACTCTATATATGTCACTCTTTTTCTGTTTTTTCTTTTACTTAAAGACTGAATTTTGTGTGCTGATTTACTTAAAAACTGCTGTTTTGAGAATGTGTCATGTATTTCCCCCTGCACTCTCTAGTGATGTCTGCTGTCATGTAGTCTAAGAGGGGTAGGCTTTTCTTTTTTAGCAGCAGACTTAGGAACATCTTGTAAGTCTTTGCTGGCCCTGTTTTTTGCAAGATAGTGTGTAGGTTTTTTTATTTCAGTTCCTCACTCACTCAATCCTCATTGTTCTTCTTCAATTAGGATGTTTGATTTTTGATCCTCTCTCACTCAATACTCATTATGCTTGAAGACTGAATAAAAGTTTAAGGCTGCTGTGATAGTATAAATAAAACACTGAATAAAATTTGCAAGCCTTCTAGCCTACTGTACATTTGGGGTCAACCATCAAAGCCAATATGTTTCGGATACAATTATGGCAAATGCACACCCAAACCAATTATATCTTGCACCGATCAATATAGGGTGAGAAATATTGGATGAAATTTGTAAATATTAATTCATAGTTACTTGATTAATTTATATGAAGCTTAGTTACTTCATTTTTTATTTGGTAATTTAACATGTCTTGCTTATAGGAGACATTGGGTGTTGGTTGTGATCAATGCCACTACAGGGACCTTATTTTACTTGGATCCTATACATGGTAGTTTGAAACAACGCAAAGTCATGAAAGAGATGTTTGATAAGTAAGCACATATAGATCTATCATGCTATGTTAGAAATGCTATTCAACATATTTAATCATGAGTTTTTCATTCAATTTGTTAGCGCAATGATGATCTACCGTGCTAATTGCAATGACAAGAGGATTACATGGTCCAAAGCCAAATGGAATACGATAAAGGTATGTATATTTACATTACAGAAATCAATTAGATCTACCAAATCACTTATATAAATTTATATTTGTTTTTTGTAGTGCCCTGCTCAAACTAATGAAATAGATTGTGGGTACTATGTACTAAGCTTTCTAAAGGAGATAATCGCGCACAAAAAATCTACAATTCCACAAGCGGTATGGAACTTTGACTAACTTTCTTGATTTTTCCTATTTTTTAGTGTGACTCTAAATTTATTTACTTTTACCATTATTTTGCAGTACTTCTCTGATTATCAACTAAATGAAATTAAAGAAGAGTGGGCTACTTATGTGTTAAAGAATTTTGCCTAGTGTGGACTGCCAAGCTTTGGTGATTTCAAGTAGTGGCCGGGGGTCAAGCTGCTGTTTTTTCATCAATAAAAGAGGCTGATGATGAGTCAACCTCATTGCTGTTTGTTGTTGTTCCAGCTGCATGTTTTGTCATTATTAATTCATGCTTTGAACTGATGTAGCTTATTTGGTTTAAGTTCTTGAGAGAGTGTGTTCTCAACAACAATTAGTATTTTTAGACAAATTTGTTAAGTGACATGGGTTTTAGTAATGTTTTGTTGTTGGCACATTTGAGTAATTATCTTCTAGAATATGTTAATGTTATTCTGAACATGAGATTTTATGTAATTTATTTCTTAAAAAATGTACTGCAATTTATGCATAGAACAGGTCAAATAAAAAAAAAATCTGGATGTTGCAATTTCTAATTTCCCAGACCAGGTGAACCACATATTGCCACGGTTATAACCGTGGCAATAGAGTCTACATATTGCCACGGTTAGGCACTGGACCGTGGCAATAAGGTCTCTATTGCCACGGTTGAGCGCGTAGCCGTGGCCATATGTGTACCCTATTGCCACGGTTAAGTACGTAACCGTGGCCATATGTGGACTCTATTGCCACGGTTAAGTACGTAACCGTGGCCATATGTGTACTCTATTGCCACGGTTACACTTGATGACCTGTGGCAATAGGCTAACCAATTGACACGGTTCAACCTTGAACCGTGGCAATAGAGCAATTGCCACGCTCGCTATCGCCACGGTTAAATCGTGGCTAAAGGGCGTGCGGAACCGTGGCGAAAAACCTTTTCTATAGTAGTGCCTCCACTAATCTTGGTGCTACAACTTTATTTTTATTTTTGAAAAGCCAAGTTTATAGATATTGGGCAAAAAATCTAGACACCATGATCAATTTACTAGGCTAAGGGTATAAACGCACAATGACTTTTTTCCTTTTATCTTTTGTTCCCTTACTTTCTTTTTAATTCTACTATGCTTTTTATAGTTTTTTCTTTTGCTGCTGTAAAATTGTATTTTACTCTAGAATTATTGTTAGCCGTTAGTGTGTTTTCATTTATATAACTAGTGTGATAACCCGTGCACTGCACATAATTTTATGTTCGAATTTTTTATTATATAAATGATTTTTTTATATATGTAATTTTTAAATTATAAATAAGTCAATCGTGCATAATTCAACCGTGTAATAATATATGAAGAGAAAAATTAAATAAATAAATTATATTGTGTTGTATACATACAAAATTTCCAAAAACATCCTTAAACACTACATTTACAGTACTGCTATGTTGTTTTCGCGACTCATCCATAATACAAAGAAACTTTGTTGAGCGTACTCTAAAGAGAGTTACATATAACTAACCATGAGTGAAGACGGTTATGGAAGAAAGAGTGCAACCTGTGATTAGATTTGTCCTTCACTTTTGTTTATGGTCATCGCAAAGAATACTGCAATTGGAAACTATCTTCTTTTGAAATTAATTGGAAATTTGGAATTAGAAGAAACCAAATCCATTCTTGAAATATGCACTTTGTCATTAGCATTTGTTCCCGGCACCAATAACACGTTAACCAAGTTCATCAACAATTAACCTGGTTCCATTGCATAAACCTGTTGCTTGATCTATATTTCTTAAAAGCATGATTGGAGTACCAACTTTCAAAAATAGTTTGTGGTTTGGTATACTTGAACTTTTAGTGTCGTTCAAAACTTTTGTGGTAAACCACTCACCTCGGATTTCAGAATCCTCATCACATCCTAAGGTAGAGTCGGAGCTCAAATATTCATGTTCTGATGCAGCTATCATGCCAAGCATGTAAGTGTACATCTAATGCATCTTTGTCATAGTTTAGTTCATCGACAATAAATCTATTATTAAATTGTAGGACTTCGTCATAGTCTGGAGATGGCAAACATGGGTAATCAATTAATGACCTGCCATGTCTTTGGAGAAACTTCTCAATTTCAATGATACATAAATTTTTCAAATCAACATTTGCGATTCGTAGTCCTGCAGTTGAGAAGGAAGATTAACTAATGATTTTTAACTGTATCAAATATAACTAATGTTGTTTACACACTTTGCATAATTATCACGAGCAACGTGATTTTTAAACGTTTGAATTTCATTGAAATTAAATCCAAGTAATAATTATATTATTATAGCAACATTTCAAATCCTAATAATATAACTTGACAACCTACGTACCTAGATTATGAAATTTTTCTCTTCTATGGTGTATGCCTTCTTATAAGAGAAATCAGTATGCGTGCCAAACATCATTAGGTTTTGAGATTGAATTCATCATTAACATTCTTACAAAGAGTTCCCGCATTTGTTCTCTGAAAGCTAAATCAGAGACTTATTTAAATGCATCTATATATTCTTTATCATCTGTTAGCAACCCCAATTGATCGCATGCTTCCTTAAAAGTATCATATGTTATTCCCTTCACTTTTCTGATACTTCTATATGATGTACAACCCTTTTGCATAGTTAGTAGGATTCTCATGTAATATAACTCTCCGATGCCTAGAGAGATATATTGTAGTCAGCCAATTTTAAAACTTCTCTTTTTTGGTTTCCAGGTTCTATTTTTTTATGATAAAAAAATTTACTGGGAAATTTAGCATATGTTAGATTCCGTTCGTCCCGATATTTCTCATTAGCTACATACCAAACCATAAGCATTATGGATTTTATACCACTCTTTTCAATAACATCTCCAACATCTTCATCATCATTATAGTATACTAACTATTCATTTGGAAGATGAAAATTCATTTTTTTCACCGACGACCAATGCTTGTGTGTGGTAAAGTCAAATGTTCTCCAAGATGCCTCACATGGAGAAAGATAACAACAATCATAATATTTCTTTACCTCGTTCACTGGCGCTTTCGCTTGGGCATCGTTGTCCTTATTTAAAATTTTAAGCATTCCTCGGTCTGCGCCTTTGTTAATATATTTGAACAAATATTTTATAGCATTGGATTTGTTACAATACTCCACATTAATGTGAGCTTGATACCTCAGTAAGCTCTGTAGATATGACTTTGTCAATGTCGTCCCCTATAAATGGTCAGTGCAATGCATGAGTGTTTTTAAAATTTTAATATATTTAATTATTTTTAGTATTTTATTATATTTTAAAATATATTTTTAGTGCAAAGAATATGCCTAAATTCTTGATTTTGAATCACTACTAGAAAATATCTCACCATAGCACATGCACAAAGTATTCAAATGAGTATAATTCTTGATTTCTATATCCATATGATTGAGTCAATGAGTTTTAAAAATATAGAATAGAATAATTTGATTTTTTTAATAAATCATAATTTAATTCATAATTTCAAAAATTATAGATAATATTAATAACATTTTTTAAAGTACATATAATATTAAGGATATTCTAAGATATTTTTGAATATATACAAACTTAGTTAGAATAAAGTTTAACTATTTTCTCATTTAACAAAAAAAAAAAAGAATAAAGTTTAACTATAATACATGTATACACACTTTTCTTTAATTTATTTTTCACCTACTTTTTGTCTCTATCTCTTTCTTATTTTTCTATTCACGTGTTATATATTTGTTTCTCACAATTCTATTCTTATCTCTCCCTAGGGCATAGCTGTATTAGGTGGTTGTAAAGAAAAAATATTGATTAATATTTATTAAATGACATAACCTGCGGAAATTAGACTGATATATACATAATAAAATTAAGCGAGCAATATAAATAAAAAAAAACATGGTTTAATATTAAAGTTAACCAATACTAAAATTTTTTCTAGACTTCATGAGGGTAGTTTCATTATTAGAGTTAAAATGAGGAAGATACCCAAAAAAAATAATTAAGCAAAAAATATCCTCAAAATTCATATCAATGCCATCTGAAGCTATCAAACATTTATATGTTTTTTTTTCTTTGATAATCTGCATCAAATTAATAAAAATACTTCATATGATAATGAAACTCAGAAACCACAGTTGAAGGATTGGACTGCTGAGAATTAAGCTTAAATTAAGAAACTCAATGTTTGAGAGAAGCATGATGCATAATCTTATCTGTTCAAATAAAAGAAGGTTATAATGTGATATTATAACTTCTTGGTGCTTTTCTTGGATGGTTCTCATAAGCAAATTCATGAATCAAAGAGTAAAAACATAACTAATAAAGGAGCATCCGGTCCTTCAGGTTCAAACCAATGAATTGAAATGGTATCGGTTATATAACCAAATCTTTATTTGATTGTAGTTTAAAAAAATAATAACAATATGAGAATAATGCTTGACTGACTATCTTTTGAATGAAAAATAAATATGTATTTTCCTTTAAACGACACACCAAATTCCTTGTCTCTCTACCTCAAAAAAATTCTTGTCTCTCTTTCAATCATCTTTAAATTTGTTGTCTCTCATAGGGCCTTATAGTAGTATTTTTTTAGTAAAAAGATTATACTAAGAACTCATGAGTGGAGATGAAGGGCATAATTCAAGACCCTTGTTACTGGTCAATGAAAGACACTGAATTGTCTCATATTCTAATAATTGGAAAATTTGAAAAAAAGTCCAACCCTCTCTGCACAATGCAATTTTAAATCATGAAGGAGAGGAAAAAATGATAAAGGGTAAAATTGACGTGAAGATTAAGGGAATGAAATTAAATCATACATGCTCTGTGAAGAATTTGAAAGGAAAAAAAAAACTGAGAAATTGAGATGATTGAGGGGTAAATATTGAGAAGATTGAGAGATTTGAGGGAATTAAAATTAGCTTTAAAATCATTGATAGAATGATAAAAATAAATATGGTCCGCGGGTTTATTTGTTTACTTTATGAATGGACAACTCAACCTCTGCTATGTCGGAAAAGTTTATAATCCTTGTTGTTTGTTGATTATCTTTGTTGTTCTGCGTTTTCGTGTGTTATGGAGGCAAGTCTGATTTTTGGCTGGGGTAATTCATTGCGTGTATAGGCACGTTGGATAATGATATAACGTGGGGGGTATTTGTATTAACTATTAATATCATTAAGAGAATTGGGTGCTCCCTGGCTCCCTGCTGTTGTGTTAGTCGCTCCAATTCATTTCTCATAAGTGGGGTAGGCAAATTGTGGTGTTTGTGCCAAAGTTGGGTTGGTGTTAGCTGTTATGTTCTTGTTTGATTTCTGAGTTGCTAAATGGGAGGAATTTAATAAAAGTGATTTTAGGAGAGGAAGTTTATAATTAAATAGATATTAATTTATTTATGTACATAATTTGGACCAATAAAAAAGGCACATGTGGAAAATAGTAAGGAAGAGCCAATTAAAAAAATACATATGTCATTGAAAACACAATATGACCCACTTTGGTGGATTAGCTTTATATATATTACTAGTGTGATGACCCGTGCGTTGCACGGAAATTTTAGGTTGTTCATTTTTTTTATATATATGAATAAATTCATTTAAATTGTGATAATATGATTCTTCGATGCATAAAAAAAAATTGTGATACTATATATTTTTTTTTGTTGTTCAAAAAATGTGATAGTATGTATCTTACATGTTAGTCATGTTATTTAATATTAAAAATTTACAATACGCAAACTGAATAATTTACTTAGTAAAAAATAATAAGTAAATACATGTCCGTTCAATAGAGCAAACGTTAATTTTCCAATGCATAAAAAAACATACAATAAACATTACAAAAAACGTCCTTATACACTACATTCGAGGTAGAAGTCTTTATGTTTCTTGCATCATATAATATACAAATTTTAAGACCCCTCTTTGATTGTACTCTATATAGTGCTATGTACAACTGATCGTGGAGAAGAGAAAGAGGAGACCGCTACATACAACTTCTAAATTACTTTACTAATAAAATAACTAACTATAAATTTATTTAACTACTTCAACCAACAATGAAAAAAGATAACGTCATGTGATCCAACCATAATCCATCAATTTGGCATGAAATACTTAAATTCGAACTTAAAAATATTTCAATAATGCGCTCATCATATTCATTATCATTGTTGTTTCTTACATCAGATTCATAGTGTAATTCTTTTAATTTGGTAAGACAATCACCCTCTTGACTTGTATAAGGCTCATAGACTCAAAAGGCTCTAGGGTTCAAAAGGCTCATAGATTTTGTCCAAACCTTTGCCTCGTCTCATTTCTCCCTTTAAAATCCTATGTATAAAGTTAAAAGAATATGCATGATGGGATGCAAGAATTTTGGTGTCAAGCTCATTGATATTATCTACGTCCATCAATCTAAAGAACTCAACCTCATGCTGTCATCTACAACATCAGTGATGTCAACATCCAACGACTGCAAACCAACAACTCCTTCTAGGATATGGGTGCGGTAGTATCAAGCTCCTTCCCCTTGAAAGTTGACATATCCCCAATGGATTGTGCAATGATGATTGGCGATAGATCTTCCACCGGCACCCTAGATTATAGTTTCAAACCCTTAATTGAGAGTCCTTCAATTTTAATCATAGTCAATGTTATATATGGTCTCTTTAAGGCAACCATAGATTCCCATGCTATCTGAACACACACTCCACATTTAAAACATAAGCAGTTAAAAAAATCTAAATAAATCTCAATCTAATGCACAATATTTTTAATTCATAAATGTGGGGTATTAAATAAATAGGTAGAAAAAAAAATTATAGATACATGAGATAAAAATGGTCTTGGTTCATTTTCTATGTACTCTGATCTGACTTCCAATTCTTCTTCTTGGTGCCCACCAGCACTTGCAATGTAAGGCCCAAGTTTTAACGTTTTAGATAAGTGAATAAAATAAAAGAGTTATTTGATTAAGATAAATTTGGGAAAGAAAAAGGTTCAGGAAAAGTCCAAGAATTTATCGAAAAACCGAAAGAGTTATAGCACGACTAACATACGCTTAATCCTAGGTCAAAGGTATTAGTGAATAGTTAATTTACGCTTTAGGACACGATGGAAACTAATTCCAAAAATCCTCAGAGAAATGTTAGAACTTCTCTTTTCCGTCCTTAAACAATCATTTCGATGCGAAATTCTGGAAAGTACGAACGTCAAATTCCAATTCTCGGAAGTTTGCCGAAACGGAATCCCTGATAGTTCGAGAAACCTAAGATCGACAGACGATGAAGACTTTTTCTATTCGGAGCTGCAAATGAAGATTCCACCCGCGTTCTCCTATTTCTCTCAACATTCCTAATCTTTCTTCAGAAGGAAGTTTTCTCATCCGACGATCACTGCAAAAAGTAGTTTTTCGGGATAATCCGACTTACACCGACTTATGCCGATTTTGGAATCTTTTGGTTTAATTCCAAGAATCCTGTTTTGAGTTCTGGAATTCTGTCGCCATAACCTATCTTAGAATGCGCAGAGGAACGCGCAGGAAAAATCGGAATCGCAAAAAAATCTTTTTTCCGCTTTTTCCAAAACCTATAAATAGCTTGAAAATTAGATTTTTGCAAAAAAATACCCATTTCCCTCCCCCAAAACCGTGAGCAGCTAGAGAGAAAGAGAGGATCCGGATTTTCGCGAATCTTTGCCCGTTTTCTTCACCGATCGTTGCTAATCGAAGACCTTGAGGTAGGTAAACTATATCTCGCTTCTGATCGTCAGATCTGTCGACTTTTTCTATGTTTTTCTGAGCTCAAAGTTTGGAGCTTTTTGTAAAACTGTTCAAATACGCTGATTTCAGTGTCTAAACTTCTTCCCTGCATGCTCCTGAGCGTGTTCTGCGGATTAGATTTTGTCAAATGTCGACGAAATGCCGCCGGGATCAATTTCTACCTTAAATACCCATTTTTCGGTAAAGTCGCAACCTTTAAGCTCTAATCTATCGACTTGGCTTAGTGCTAGTAGGATTTGTCGTCATAAACGTCGTTGTGGACGTCTCCATCCAATCTGTTTTTCAAAAATCCAATTTTGAAATTTTGAGCTAAAAATAATGACCAAACTACCCCTATATCAGTTTTCGATCCGAAAATTTTTCCGAGCTTAGAACCGTCTTAGTTACGGCTTATGTTAACCTAGGAACCAAGTTTGATCGAAGAAAAATCGACCCTCCCAATTAAGGAAAGTGGCCGAGAGCTATACCAAGGGGGAGGAAATCCGACTTTTTCGAAAACTTGTCTTAACGCGTTAGATTGTCGTACCACAGAGTTTGTAATGTACCGTGTAACCCTAGGACTTATTGCTTGCTGAGTTCCTGACTCAATGTGTTGATTTATGTGATTTTGGCTTAAGGTTCTTTTGAGGAGTTTCCTGGAGATCAAGGCGAGGAACGTGAAGGAGGTTGTGAGGAAAACGCTGGAGGAGTTACAGGTGAGGGCTACTCTCTGAATTACTAGATAATGCTTTAGGTGTCGATGAAATTCGACTTGATTTATGTGTTATGCACCTAATTGCTAAATGTCTGAAATGATTTCTGAGGCTTCGGCCGAACTTGTTGAGTACTTGATGCCATGATATTGTGTGCTAAATGATTCACATGCTATGTGCTACATGGTTAACTTAGGATGTGTTGGAATATGCTGTTTATGCCTATTGGTTGAGCTGTTTCATTGATGTTATTCCACTCGTGCCTATGTTTCTGGAAAGTGAGGATTACGGGCAAGTCATGCCGAATTTTTATGAGATTTTGAGAGAGTTTTGAAAGGACGAACGAAGTTCGGACCTTGTTATATTTTAATGGATCGAGACCTTCTCAGAAATTAATTGGGATTATGGGATCCCTGAAACTCATAGGAAGTATCATAAGACTAAACGAAATCTATTTTCTCAAAGAAAATTCATAAGACATTAATCAATCTCTAAACCCCTTGAACAAATGATAACAACATTTAGATAAGAGCTTAGAGCCTGAATATTAGTCTTGAAGATATGAGAAGTGTCGTCGAGTCCAAGTCTTGAGGAAACTTACAAGTTTCCGAGTATGCTTATACTCTTTCGCTCGATGAGCAGTTTATTGTTTGGCTATCTAAAGTTTAGCCGGAGACTATAAGTTTCCAAGTACTTCGGTACCTTTTCGCTCGTTGAGCAGGTTATTGTTTGGCTATCTAAAGTTTAGCCGGAGACTATAAGTTTCCAAGTACTTCGGTACCTTTTCGCTCGATGAGCAGTTTATTGATTGGCTATCTAAAGTTTAGCCGGGAACCATGAGTTCCCAAGTACATTCTTCTTCTTTTGATTAATTCATTTTGTCGCAGAATCGACGTTTGCCTTAGGGTAGGCTTTTTAGAGACAATAAGTTAGCTAGAACACGTGACGACGTGTCGAGTGAGGTCGGAGACGTTGTTTGGCTAACCACTTGCATTCATGCACTCATTTTGAGGTTAATACACGGCGGATTACCGGACCTCGGTGGATTCCAAAATGGTCATAAGACCCGGATTTCCATATTTAGGACACTACGGTGGTCCTCAGTAGCAGACGGAATGGCAGACCTACGGGTTCACTGCTGATCTGACTACTTTTGTGTGGTGTAAGAGACGCCCGAGCGGAATGGTCCCACTTTGGCCGGTGTTAGGGCTGACTCGATGGTGTCCATCCTTCTTCCGGAATGCATTTTGTTACCCAGCATTGCATTTCATGCAACATACATGCTGACTTAGTTGCTGAGTGTGATTGGTACCTGTTTATCCTACTTGAGGCATGCTAATTGTTATTATGATCTTTATATTCATTGTGATATATGCAACCCTAGGATGTTATCCCTAAACGTATAAGCCTGAGAGGCTAAATAATTATTACCCTATATATCTGGTTTTATTATTTATATAATTCTTTGGAGTTGACCCTCGCGTCTTCTGTGTGTGTTTGGGCGGACTACGCCATTGTCAGTTGAGTATGGCGGACCGGTTCACGATGGTTCACCCTTCAGGGGAAACTAGGTTGAAGAAGCTTGATCAGGAGGACTACGGTTCAGGGGTGGTCGACCCCGCTGGCCACCGAGCGACTTACTCGAGATGGGATTAGTGTAGGAGTAGTGTCGATGCTCTGACCGTCATGCTTCAGTTTTGGGGACAGGGTAGTTTCCTACCGGTAGCTTTTTGTGTGGTTTCCTATGGAGATCACAGAGAGCTGGTTGGATTTAGGGGGTCTTTTCTTAGGCCGCTGGGCCAACTTGTTCTCAGATTTTGAGGTTTAGTGTTGCGGACACAGTATTTTTACCTTGGTTTGTACTTTTGCCTACGGGCGTTACTCTCTTTTACTTTCCGTCACTGGAGGTTTACTCGTGACGTGGTTTACAACTTACAGTGGGGGCTGTAATCATATTGTATATTAGTTCTGTTATCTTCGTTTTAGAGTTTCATCTCTTTCTGTCTTAACTTACATTATCAAAAAAAAAATAATTCACGTTTTTCCGCTTAAGTTATTTCTTTGGTTACTAAAGTGACGCCACCGAAATCGGGTGTTACATTTGTGGTATCAGAGCTTGTCGAGTCTTTCGGGAGTCTTTGGGGAATAGGTCTTCTGTGCTAGGTTGTGTGACTCTGTAAAGAGTAAAAATTGATTGTCTGCAAGCGATTTGTCGCTTAGAATTGATTGAAGTTATTGCTTAATCATATTGTATAGTATGTTAGATGCTATCTTATGATGAGTACTAATTGTTTGTTTGACTAAACATAGGATGGTAAGCCCTGACCGTATGGCGAAGGCAATAGCTACCATGATTGAGGCAATGATGAATCAGGCTGCTGAGGACGCTTACAGACGCGCTGAGGAGGCGGCACGTGAGCAACCTCAACCGCTAATCCAGGCGTCCAAGTACCAGCATAGTGGATTGGACCGAGCTGGAACTGGAGGACCAGTGAGATCAGGTTCTCAGGAGCACCGACGGTGGAAGCCATACCAGCATCCTGAGGGAAGGGACCCTATTCCAGGATCACGCAAGTCGACGACCACAACTATTGGCCAGGAGGCTGTGTCATGTTTCCGTTGTGGAAAGCTTGGACACTACGCCTTTCAGTGCTCAGTGACTGGACCACAATGCTTCAAGTGCAAACAACGTGGACATTTGGCCGTGAACTGTAGGACGTTCCAAGCGTGACCGTCTGACAACAAGATGAAGGGTAAACTTCCTGCCATATCTAAAGGGGCGAGGAAGCAAGTAACGTGTTACAGGTGCAAGAAGGTGGGGCACCACTCTAACAAGTGTCCAGACGGGAGACCTCTATGTTTCAACTGCAATCGCCCGGGGCATCAAGCCAAGGATTGCAATGTAACCAGGGTTGAGCCATCTGTGCCTACGGTAAGAGGAAGACATCCTGCTGCACGGGGAGGAGTCTATATCTCATGCGGCGAGGGAGCTGGTCGACTAGTCAGAGGAGAGCGCACAAACGATGGTAACCTTCTAACTATTCTTTCTCATTCTAGTATAATACGCTTCATTACTCTCGTAGAACGTGCAACACACCTAACTTGCCCTTACTGTCGAGCTTTGACTTTATAGTTATTACGCCTAATAATACTTTATTTGACCGTTGCTCGTGTTTAAACTATAGAAGTTACACGAGGTTTTAGAATAACACGTTAAGCCTAGAAAGTAGTTTTGCACCGGTGCGTTTAACAAGAAGCTAGAAGCTGAAGGATGAATCTCAGGGAGATTCCGTATGGATAGTATATGTATGATGTCGAGAGCGTGTAGTTCCGTAGCGGCATCATTGAGGATTTAATATCAAGATCTTTGTGACTGCTGGATGTTAGGAACTCATTGACTGTTCCAGTGGGTTTTTCTAAATCTTCACCTTCGATGTATTAGGCCTGATCAACTTAATATTGAGGGGGTGATATTCGGAATCAGAACTGGCAATGGACTTTGATAGATGGATTGGTAAGATTAATTTGATTGGATCGAGGATTAGTTGAGTTGGGAAGTAAAGTTTTTGTTAAGTAATTGATTTCCTTTGGGGAGGAGTTATAGTTTAAGAAATGGATATTCATTTAAGAAGTATTGAAGAATTAAAGGACATTTGAGGTCCAAACGTGGTGAAAGTTTAGGTTTTAAGTCTATGAATTCTTGTCTTAAGTGCGTAGGACTCAAGGTTTGTCAGGTTTTGATCGAGAGACTAAGTATCGGATTGATGGGAGGACGATCTAGTTACGGAAATAAAGAGTTAGTATTAAGATTAATACTTGAGGTTGTTATATGTGGACAAATTTCTTAGAGTCTAAGAGTGAATGGAACTTTGTTATGGAGTCCGATATTGCATGCTGGGGTTAGCAAAGTGAATTTCACTAAGTTAAGTGAGGATTTAAGGGTTAAGATTGACCTTGGGAGGTGAAAATCATGTTCGAATCAGAGATTTAGTGGTGTTGGCATTAATGATTGTAGTTAAACCTCCGAATGTTGAGGATTCGGATGATAAAATGACTAGTTAAGTTTCCTGAGGTACAACTATGGTTTGATCTTCTAGGAATAAGTTCGGATTTGGGGAAGTGTTAAGGATTTTAGGTAATTGTAAAGTGGGTTGTGAATAAGTGAAGGTTGGTTTTATGGTTCGAGTAAGGGAAGTCTCGAAAGAGGGGAGATGACAACGATGGATTGTAAGATATTAAGATGATGATTAGCTTATAAGTTGCTGATGAATGGAGGTTAAAAGGGACTGGGTCTAGCGATGCACAAGGTATTAAGACTCACGTCGAGTTTTACTTTGAGTGATGACTAAGTAGAAGATTGATTTCATGGTGCGAATGAGGATAGTTACGAAGTTGGAATCGACGTTAATGGACTAGTAGATTCCAAGGGAATAGTTCGTCTATGAGTTATAGAGCGATTGAGTTAAGTTTTGAATCATGAGTGGAGATCACGAGGACAGGTTGAACATTCACTCTGGAATGCCAGAGGTGTACTGAGTTTAAGCAGAATTTTTGGACGAACAAAAGTAAAGGATCAAGTGGTTAAGGTTGTGCAATTGCACGTAGCGTCAACCAATGTTATTTCCAACATAGAACGACACGAGTGGTCGAGCAGGACGACATAGAGCTTAAAGTACTTGTTTGACCAGAAGGAGTTGAACATGAGACAACGACGCTGGATGGAATTTCTCAAGGATTACGATATTACCTTACAATACCATCCTGGAAAGGCTAATGTCGTTGCTGATGCATTGAGCAGGAAGATGCATATCTCATCAATGATGGTTAAGGAGCTGCAACTGCTGGGAACAATTTTGAGATTTGAGCTTAGATGTGAGAGCATCTGAGGGAGAACTGAAGTTTGGGATGATCAAGATCACCAATGGATTGATGGAAAAATCCGAGACCAACAGTTACAAGATGAATTTTACTCGGAAAATAAGAATTTAGTAATTCAGGGTAAGGACCCGGAATTCAAGGTAGGGAGTGACAATATCCTGCGATGCAAGGATAGAGTGTGCGTACCTAACAACCCTGACTTAAGGAGGTTGATTATGGACGAAGGTCACAAAAGCAAGTTGAGCCATTCACCCTGGAATGAAAAAGATGTATCAGGACTTGAAGGTGAATTTTGGTGGCCAGGGATGAAGAGACAAGTGGCAGAATATGTAGCTGCATGTTTAATCTGTCAAAAGGCGAAGGTGGAACATCAGAAATCTTCGGGTATGCTACAAAGTTTGGATTACCTCAATGGAAATGGATAGCATATCGATGGATTTTGTCGTGGCGTTGCCAAGAACTCAAAAGGGATATGATTCGATTTGGGTAATCGTGGACCGATTGACTAAGTCAGCTCATTTCATACCTGTGAGAACTACGTACAACGTGGATAAGCTATCAGAGATTTATATAACTGAGATTGTGCGACTTCATGGAGTGCCAACAAGTATCGTTTCCGATAGAGACCCGAAGTTTACTTCACATTTGTGGGGAGCTCTTCATAATGCTTTGGGAACGAGGCTGAGATTAAGTTCTGCTTATCATCCACAGACTGATGGGCAAACTGAGAGAACTATCCAATCATTGGAGGATTTGCTACGAGCTTGCGTGTTAGACAACAAGGGCAGTTGGGATACCCTATTGCCACTGATTGAGTTCACATACAACAACAGTTTTCATACGACCATAGGCATGGCACCGTATGAGGCTTTGTATGGCCGCAAGTGTAGAACACCTTTATGTTGGTATCAAGATGGAGAGAATTTGTTAGTAGGACCGGAACTTCTGCAACAGACAACTGAGAAGATTAAACAGATCAGAGAGAAGATGAAGGCTTCTCAGGGTAGACAAAAGAGCTATGCAGATCAAAGGCGCAGAACCTGGGAATTTAAAGAGGGAGATCATTGTGTTTCTGCGAGTTAATCAGACTACAGGAGTTGGTCGAACAATCAAATCAAGAGAGCTTACGCCAAAGTTCATTGGACCTTATCAGATTATCGTCGTGTAGGACCGGTAGTTTATCAGATCGCACTACCGGCCTTTTCTATCAAACATTCACGATGTATTCCATGCGACACAACTGAGGAAGTATATTGCTGATCCGACACATGTTATCGAGCTGGATGACATTGAGTTGAAGGATAACTTGTCTTTCGAGACACCGCCAATCAGCATTGGTGACACAAGATAAAGCAGTTGAGGGGTAAAGAGATCGAGTTAGTGAAGGTTATTTGGAACAAGGACATCGGCGATGCGACGTGGGAGCTGAAGGAAAAGATCAAGGAACAGTACCCAGAACTTTTTACTGAACCATAAGTTTCGAGGACGAAACTTTCTTTTTGGAGGGTAGTAATGTAAGGCCCAAGTTTTAACGTTTTGGATAAGTGAATAAAATAAAAGAGTTATTTGATTAAGATAAATTTGGGAAAGAAAAAGGTTCAGGAAAAGTCCAAGAATTTATCGAAAAACCGAAAGAGTTATAGCACGACTAACATACGCTTAATCCTAGGTCAAAGGTATTAGTGAATAGTTAATTTACGCTTTAGGACACGATGGAAACTAATTCCAAAAATCCTCAGAGAAATGTTAGACTTCTCTTTTCCGTCCTTAAACAATCATTTCGATGCGAAATTCTGGAAAGTACGAACGTCAAATTCCAATTCTCGGAAGTTTGCCGAAACGGAATCCCTGATAGTTCGAGAAACCTAAGATCGACAGACGATGAAGACTTTTTCTATTCGGAGCTGTAAATGAAGATTCCACCCGCGTTCTCCTATTTCTCTCAACATTCTAATCTTTCTTCAGAAGGAAGTTTTCTCATCCGACGATCACTGCAAAAAGTAGTTTTCGGGATAATCCGACTTACACCGACCTTATGCCGATTTTGGATCTTTTGGTTTAATTCCAAGAATCCTGTTTTGGAGTTCTGGAATTCTGTCGCCAGAACCTATCTTAGAATGCGCAGAGGAACGCGCAGGAAAAATCGGAATCGCAAAAAAATCTTTTTTCCGCTTTTTCCAAAACCTATAAATAGCTTGAAAATTAGATTTTTGCAAAAAATACCCCATTTCCCTCCCCCAAAACCGTGAGCAGCTAGAGAGAAAGAGAGGATCCGGATTTTCGCGAATCTTTGCCCGTTTTCTTCACCGATCGTTGCTAATCGAAGACCTTGAGGTAGGTAAACTATATCTCGCTTCTGATCGTCAGATCTGTCGACTTTTTCTATGTTTTTCTGAGCTCAAAGTTTGGAGCTTTTTGTAAAACTGTTCAAATACGCTGATTTCAGTGTCTAAACTTCTTCCCTGCATGCTCCTGAGCGTGTTCTGCGGATTAGATTTTGTCAAATGTCGACGAAATGCCGCCGGGATCAATTTCTACCTTAAATACCCATTTTTCGGTAAAGTCGCAACCTTTAAGCTCTAATCTATCGACTTGGCTTAGTGCTAGTAGGATTTGTCGTCATAAACGTCGTTGTGGACGTCTCCATCCAATCTGTTTTTCAAAAATCCAATTTTGAAATTTTGAGCTAAAAATAATGACCAAACTACCCCTATATCAGTTTTCGATCCGAAAATTTTTCCGAGCTTAGAACCGTCTTAGTTACGGCTTATGTTAACCTAGGAACCAAGTTTGATCGAAGAAAAATCGACCCTCCCAATTAAGGAAAGTGGCCGAGAGCTATACCAAGGGGGGAGGAAATCCGACTTTTTCGAAAACTTGTCTTAACGCGTTAGATTGTCGTACCACAGAGTTTGTAATGTACCGTGTAACCCTAGGACTTATTGCTTGCTGAGTTCCTGACTCAATGTGTTGATTTCTGTGATTTTGGCTTAAGGTTCTTTTGAGGAGTTTCCTGGAGATCAAGGCGAGGAACGTGAAGGAGGTTGTGAGGAAAACGCTGGAGGAGTTACAGGTGAGGGCTACTCTCTGAATTACTAGATAATGCTTTAGGTGTCGATGAAATTCGACTTGATTTATGTGTTATGCACCTAATTGCTAAATGTCTGAAATGATTTCTGAGGCTTCGGCCGAACTTGTTGAGTACTTGATGCCATGATATTGTGTGCTAAATGATTCACATGCTATGTGCTACATGGTTAACTTAGGATGTGTTGGAATATGCTGTTTATGCCTATTGGTTGAGCTGTTTCATTGATGTTATTCCACTCGTGCCTATGTTTCTGGAAAGTGAGGATTACGTGCAAGTCATGCCGAATTTTTATGAGATTTTGAGAGAGTTTTGAAAGGACGAACGAAGTTCGGACCTTGTTATATTTTAATGGATCGAGACCTTCTCAGAAATTAATTGGGATTATGGGATCCCTGAAACTCATAGGAAGTATCATAAGACTAAACGAAATCTATTTTCTCAAAGAAAATTCATAAGACATTAATCAATCTCTAAACCCCTTGAACAAATGATAACAACATTTAGATAAGAGCTTAGAGCCTGAATATTAGTCTTGAAGATATGAGAAGTGTCGTCGAGTCCAAGTCTTGAGGAAACTTACAAGTTTCCGAGTATGCTTATACTCTTTCGCTCGATGAGCAGTTTATTGTTTGGCTATCTAAAGTTTAGCCGGAGACTATAAGTTTCCAAGTACTTCGGTACCTTTTCGCTCGTTGAGCAGGTTATTGTTTGGCTATCTAAAGTTTAGCCGGAGACTATAAGTTTCCAAGTACTTCGGTACCTTTTCGCTCGATGAGCAGTTTATTGATTGGCTATCTAAAGTTTAGCCGGGAACCATGAGTTCCCAAAGTACATTCTTCTTCTTTTGATTAATTCATTTTGTCGCAGAATCGACGTTTGCCTTAGGGTAGGCTTTTTAGAGACAATAAGTTAGCTAGAACACGTGACGACGTGTCGAGTGAGGTCGGAGACGTTGTTTGGCTAACCACTTGCATTCATGCACTCATTTTGAGGTTAATACACGGCGGATTACCGGACCTCGGTGGATTCCAAAATGGTCATAAGACCCGGATTTCCATATTTAGGACACTACGGTGGTCCTCAGTAGCAGACGGAATGGCAGACCTACGGGTTCACTGCTGATCTGACTACTTTTGTGTGGTGTAAGAGACGCCCGAGCGGAATGGTCCCACTTTGGCGGTGTTAGGGCTGACTCGATGGTGTCCATCCTTCTTCCGGAATGCATTTTGTTACCCAGCATTGCATTTCATGCAACATACATGCTGACTTAGTTGCTGAGTGTGATTGGTACCTGTTTATCCTACTTGAGGCATGCTAATTGTTATTATGATCTTTATATTCATTGTGATATATGCAACCCTAGGATGTTATCCCTAAACGTATAAGCCTGAGAGGCTAAATAATTATTACCCTATATATCTGGTTTTATTATTTATATAATTCTTTGGAGTTGACCCTCGCGTCTTCTGTGTGTGTTTGGCGGACTACGCCATTGTCAGTTGAGTATGGCGGACCGGTTCACGATGGTTCACCCTTCAGGGGAAACTAGGTTGAAGAAGCTTGATCAGGAGGACTACGGTTCAGGGTGGTCGACCCCGCTGGCCACCGAGCGACTTACTCGAGATGGGATTAGTGTAGGAGTAGTGTCGATGCTCTGACCGTCATGCTTCAGTTTTGGGGACAGGGTAGTTTCCTACCGGTAGCTTTTTTGTGGTTTCCTATGGAGATCACAGAGAGCTGGTTGGATTTAGGGGTCTTTTCTTAGG